>NC_079167.1:29388872-29688872 GCF_947568905.1 Ostrea edulis | reverse complement strand
TCCCTGCCTTTAAATTACCTGCGAGACTTACCTGAGCTCCTGCGAGGCTCTTTTAGAGCCGGTCAGTTCCAGATTTACGCCATCTGGACTGACCAAGTGCTGTCGAATCGGCGAGCACGGTAGCGATTCTGGCGATATCGGCACTGCGCTCGCCTCTGCATCCTTGGTTTCTAATCCAGAAAAATCAAATTGAAATTGAAACGTATCAGTATCATAGTCAACAATGCTAGCTCTACTCAATCGGTTCCGCAGCAGAGACCCTGCACTGCTCATAAAATCTATTGAATCAAATGCTGCAAGGGGGGCTGATATGTTAAAGTCATCACAAAAAAATTCTGAGGCTTCACTTCGACATCGGTCCAGGCTAGTTATCAGGGTCGCTGTCCAATCTAAACTGTCACTAGATTTACAGGACAGGCGATTATATCTACCAGAGTGTTGACCTGGTTTTTTGAGACTGGATTTAAGATACATAATATCAGAAAAACGATTGGGTCTACTCGTTGAATGAGCAGAAAACTCACCGTGATTTTCATGAATCTCATTTTTCTGGCTAACTAAAGTATCAACCTCATCATTGGTTTGATATGGCTTGGTTTTATCACAAAGACTTTGACTAGAGTGGTGCGATTCCTGAGCTGTTAAACTCTCTACCCCACTGTCAGATGCTGAAACGACTTTATCAATCACATCTGAATCTGAAGTTTTGACCTCCTTTGACCTCTCCTGCAAGGTCACTAGGTCACACTTCCCATCAATATCACCATTTTCACCCTCAGTATTGAGCACAACCTTGTTACTGTCTTTAGACACTTTGGAACAGCATTGTCCCTCGACATTCCCATTGGACTCTACAACAATTTTGTCATCTTCCTCTTCATTGTCAAAAATAGACAGTCTGTCTTCATTGTGGTTTGGGGCCCTGACCGGGCTGTACTCGATGGTCACAGCGATTCCAGTCTTGTGTTTCTTACTGTGTGGGGACTTCTTTTTGGCAATGTCTGCATCATGACCTGATTTGGAATAACATGCCCCCATTGAATAAATGTCATAAAGTCATCTGTGATGGACTTCTGCTGCAAATAAATATGAAAAGCAATTTAAAGTTTATTTGAGTTTAGTTTACATATAATAGAAAGTAATGACAGCAATTCAATATCGAATTCAATAAAATCATGAAGATACAGGTTAAAACCTTCCACTAAAATTCCCATGCCTGTTTACACAGACATATACATCTACATTTTCTCACATGATGAAAGAACATCATAAATTAATACATGCACTTCCTGAGATTATATCTAACGCATCACTGTACGAGTAAGACTCTCACAGGAAACAGGAAGAACATTCACAGAATTCACAATAATGTTAGACATAAACAGTAAACTCAATAAAATATCACTTTACCTTACTGACAAAAAATATTTATTTTCTCATTTAAAATAACAGCTTGTCTCCCTCCTAATTCTCACATCCAAACCTTTGTTTGTGTTGTAAGATAAGGTCCTAGGCCTGTGAAAAGAAGAAGGAATTATTACTCAGAGATTGTTACAGATAACCTCCTGGAACAGCTGCTAGCTGGGGTCAATGCATCTACCATCACAGGACTCCTCTGATCCCTAGCAGAAGCATGCAGACAGTCTTAATACAGTTAAATACTTCCTCAATCGGATTAGTGAAAGTTTCCACGATATTGCTACAAGTTACATGACTGCAAATGAAGGAGGCAGACCCCTTGGAAACCATGAAATGAGAGCCCAGCTAATGAGTGCTCAGGGTAGACATTTAGAATTAAGTGTTGGGGTTGTGTAATTAGTCACTTCCTGCTATAAAGAAAGAACACACTGAATTGAAAAGCAAATTCTGTAGTCTTTATTCTAGACTATATTGATTTGAATAAAAAATGAGCTCCTACGTGTTGTTTATATGTCCGATTACATAATTCACATACCTCGGTGTCTTTGATTTTTAGGAAATTTTCATTTTGTTGAATAGTGTTACCAAATACCAAACTTTTTATTTTGTTATCAGAATATTCTTTCATTAAACATTTTGTAACTGAAAAATGTAGGCACAATCTAAATTAAACAAGATATGTTTCAGTTGTAAAACAATTATACCCCCCCCCCCCAAAAAAAACCCATAACCCATACCAAAAAAAGTTATAACTAAAATATAACTTAATTATACCTAGGCCTTGAGGTACAAAAAAGTTATAACTAAAAAGTAACTTTTCTGGACTCAAGACATTTTCATGTATAACTAAAGTGTAACTTTTTGAACTTTGTCATTCTCATGTATAATTAAATTGTAACTTTTCTGGACGTAGCCATTTTCATGTATAACTAAAATGTAACTTTCCTGGACATAGCCATTTTCAAGCATATCCAATATATATATATGTACCAGTTTTGGGACTTTGTCATTTGGGGGTGGGGGTTACCAATACTTTTTGACACTTTCGTTTATCATAGTAACTAATTGAATGTTAAATACCTATCTCATGACCTTTTGGTCAGTGAAAATGTAGGTGGAGCCTAATCTAAACAGATGTTATTTACCTGGAGTGGCCAGGGTCTACTAAGGTGTTAATTGCTATATCCCATGGTGCTGGAAGAAATACAGAGACAGAACATGGTAGAAATCTACCTGTCCATGTCTTTTTAATAGTCTTGATATACACAGGACCTGTCTCAGGGACCTCTGCAGAGTTACTGTGGTCATAGCTGACAGTGTTTGAATAATGGTTGTATTCCTACAGTGTAAGGGTAGCTGACACACATTCTACACCCACCTACCCCCCCCCCCCCCCTCTCTCTCTCTCTCTCAGTCATTGACTCAATGAATAATTTCTGTTATAAATATAGAGGTACCTATCATAAATCCATGACTCAAATTATTTCAATAAGTTACAAGTTTTAGAAATTATTGTTTGATTTCTGATTGTGTAATTTATAATACATGTATATAGAGGGGGAAAACCTGATGACCTGAAAACCAATAGGAGTTCTACTGTAACAATGAGATGTTTCCCAGTAAAGGCAAGATCAAGAATAAACCAGAAGAGGGCAGTCATAAATTTAAGAGTGGTGACCAACCAACCCATGTAATTAGAAATCTATCAGAAGACATGTTCTTCTTCACTTACCAGCTAGAGAACTACTGAGACCCTCTGACCTTTGACCTAAAAATTAATAGGACCAACTCCTCCTATCCCTGGCCATTTTGCCTATGAAGCCTGATCAGAATAATACTGAGTCCTTTAGTTATCAGTCTAACAATTACTGTATGCATTATGTTACAAAACCTGTGACATTTTGCCCCACAAATTTAATATCGGTAACTACATGTATTAGTTATAACTAACCTGCTTATGAAGCTTCCATGAGCATCAGTTTGACTATTAATCAGACAGACATAATCTCTGCCACACACCTACTGACAATTAGATGCTAAACAAAAGACCCCTCGTTTATCAGGTCAGTTCTACATAGTGAAATATATTTTCTGACATATCATAAATACATTATATTTCTTTGTCATTCCTCCGTTTCAAGTTTTAGATGACTCATAATTTACCGATAACTAAACGTATCTCTGTAATATGTTCTCAGTCTCTGATCTGTTTCAATAAAAATAGACACCTGGTGGATATTTTTGATACTGAATCATCACCACATGACTGTTGAAACTGCGGCATTCACAATGTTTCTTTGGTAAGAGTGGCATTCACAATGTTTCTTTCGTAAGAGTAAAACACCAATGTATTAAATGTCACCGCATAAAAAGATAAAATATATTCTACATACAGTAACATTAATACTGTGAAGTACGATTTATTTGTTGTTTCTCTGCTAAACAGAAAGGTTTTCTTTCTTTAAAGGATACCCCCTCCTACTAATTTGGTTTGCCCAGTGGTTCTGGAGAAGCAATTGAAAATGTCGATCCTGCAAATTATACTAGGTATTATATCAAATAAGTGCAATACACACCAATTTCTTAATGACATGCAAATGAACAGAATTAAATAGGTTTGCACCTGAGATTTGGAATCATGTCAATTTTTTGGGAAGTGTATTCTTGAATTCTACATTGAAGGAGTAATAGGAAATTAAAAAGAAAAACTGGGGTCATTACACTTGTTATTCAGCTGTACAGTGTTTTAAGCCTGACCTTTTTGCACTTAAAATTTATTCAATGAACTTGATTTGTCTGTAACACAACATAAATCAATCATTACATAAAATAAATACATAATCATGTCTTCTAACACTACAGATAATTTTTTTTTAATACTAGTAAGCCTAATGGAAATAAATAATGACCTAAATAATGGCGCTTGATATGCAAAAAAAAAAAATCATTTGAAATTTGAGAGTTTAAATTAGGAGTAATGTCAATTTCTAAAATTTCATATAATTTTCAAGGTCTTGTCTTAGAATTTAAAATGGAACTTAAAAAAAGTGGGGGTTAAAGACCAAATTTTTTAATTATTGGCAAAAATCTAGAATTTCTACAAAATTTTGAGCAAATTAATTTAAACCTTTTTAAGAATCAGTGTTCTGTTTGGAAAATATACAATTTAATACAATATTTGGGTGTTATACATGTAATGGATGTTTTTTGTAGCATACATGGTAGACTAGTCATTATGGCATTAGATTTATATGTATGAGCTGATGATCCATCAAGTAACTTTTTGAATTGCAAATTACATCACTATAAATTCCCAACGTGATGGAAAGTGGAAAATATGTACAATAATGGTCTTGAAATTGAAAATTTTAAAATCTACTTGATTTGGTGGAAAATGTAATTTGTTTGAAGTCACCTATTACAAAGTCAAATGATGGGGGGGGGGGGGGGGGGGGGGGGGGGGGGCAAATTTGGCTGAATCGTAGATAGTCTGTTAGATTCTTCCAAAGTTTTCAGATTTAGTAATTAAAATCTCTTCTGTGAATATTGTATATCATGCTTTGGCATTGATAACTCTACTTATTAATTAGCCCCCCCCCCTTATTTTTTTTTTGGTTTCCTGTTACCTGACCCCTAACAAAAAGCTACCCGACCTAGATTTTTTGTAACCAAATTTCTGAAGGAAATTAAAAATCATTGCCAGATCGGAATGTTTTAATTCTGATTATAAATCAAACAAAATGGCAATTCCCTATGGCATGTGAGCTAGCCCTGGTGTTGTGATTAACATTGTAAGAATGCAGAGCGAACTCAGTGATTTTCATCACTTAGTACCTTGAATACTTTCTAACACATTTATGGTAAACAGCAAAAAGCTGGACCTCCATTTCTAAGGTCATATCAGAATGACCCATGATTTTCACTTCTAAATGCTAAGCTTCATGTTTTTGTCTTAGGTTTGACACGTCCATGGCACTAGCACAATGATTGGGATAAGCTCGCGCCTTGCGCAATCCTTCCTTCCTTTCTGGATACTGTTAGTGATTGTTATCACATCAGTGCCACTATGGTATCCCTCCATGTCACACGGTCTTTGGCTATATTTTCGGCCTCCTGATATGTTAGGCCCGCAGTTGTAAAGTTTCTTGCCAGCGTGTCTCGCCATCTCTGCTGTTGTCGTCCTTGCGCAATAGTCACATTAAATAAAAAAAATGGCGCATAGAATATTGAAAACACTGCGCCGTTGTGGCGTATATCGTCGATATACCTAGTTTGAGCTTTCCCCCACTGACTTCATGGATATACGAACTTTTCAATTTTTGAGCTGATCCCCCACTTATCTATATTGATTAAGTGCTTGAAAAATCTTGATCACTGTTATAATGCTTTTATAATGGTACAACTTTACGTTCTTTTAGCGCAAGTATGACTTAGATTTCCTCAATGTCTAATCAAACAAAAAAGTTATCTGATTGGTTAATACCGTTGAATTTAAATTTTAATGCGAACAGACTGTAAATGCCACAAAAATTCTTAAGCCTGACAAAGGGCAATTTTTCTTCAATTTTCCCCTGAATGATAAGCCAGTACTAGCAGTAGATACTGTTGGAGCAGGAGACAATTGTGCAGAAAACAGACAATCACGACGAGAATCCTAACTTTCGCAAAACATAAATTTAACACAAATAATAAAACTAAAGTTATCTATGGCAATACAGTCTGTCAGTAGTGTTAAGATTATAATTTACTGATCATTGACACTAGCTGGTAACGTGCCATTGTCACATTGAGCAATTTGCTTATCCCAATCACTGCTAGCCGGTCTGAAACTCATGACCTCCCGGTTACAATGAAAATACTGAACCACTGGAAAAATATTACACCTGAGGTGCAGGATCTGATTTCTTAAATTTTAAGCATGAAACTACGACCTATACTTTAAGCATGATCAAACTCTTGTTTTTTAGCTCTTAGTTTAGGTCCAATTTGTTAAAGTTGCAAGAACAAACCCCTAAAAACACAAATAATAGAATACAAGAGTACCGCAAACGGTACATAATACACCCATGAAATGCTTACATAAGGTGTTTTTCTTGTGCTATAATTTGTATAACTTTGCTTCAGGTATTATCAGCCATCATGAGGCTGTGACAAACTTTCATTATGAACAAAGGGTCTTAGCTTAAAAATCGAGATTTCCTCAAAATGGACCAACTTCAACAACCTGTAATTTTTTCAAAAATGGAAGAAAATCAAAATCCTTCCCCAGATGCAAATCTTCAATTCCCGTACAAACACTCCACAAAATAAGATGACTCTCACTTGAAAACTGTGGGAGGAGTAGGGCAGACAAATTATGCACCCTCCATATAATAATTATTTCTAAATAAAGGGGCAAAATTCCTGGAAAAAAGGTCGAAATGGATCAAAATTGCAGTATGATCTAGAGTGACCTAGACTTGCTCAAGTCTCTATGTTGTTTAATTTATCATTAAACGTCACCAAACATGTTTGGCATTATTAAAAAGTATTAAAGAGAGCAATGATTATTAAACATAGAGACTTGAGCAAGTCTAAGAGTGACCCACAAAGAAGCTACACAGCAAGTTTCAGCAGATGTGAAAGGGAAATGAAATTATACAGAGAAAACCCCGAATGGACGGACGGATGGACGTACAGACATCGATGTACCATAATACGTCCCGTGTTTTTTGCCATGGCAACAGGAAACATTTATTTTGACCAAATGATTGTCCACAGACATTTGTTATGATGTTAAAGTCCATAGAAGATGAGGCGAAGAGTTTACAAATTCTGTAGACAGTCAGTATTACTGACTGTCTACAAACACAATACATGTAAATGTTTTGTTTAGATATTTAATTATGTACATATTTTTTTTATGTAAATACAGTTTATGTATAAAAAAGAAATACAATGATAAATACATTCAACACACCTTGTTGCCATCTAAAATTTGCTACTAGTCATCTATAACCATACAACCAATTATCTGAAGACAAATTAAAAAGGATGCTACATTAAATGACCTTGACATGCATGATTAGAAAATGTATATATATGGAATACTAAAATGAAACGACCCTAAAAAGATTTCAAGCAGAATTTCTAAGACTTCAAAATTTAGTGTTTCACCATTTATATGAAAGCTTAAAATAAATTTTCCCTTGATACTATTTAGTATTAAAGTTAGTGCAGTAGCTTAGTACTAGTAGATCTATCTGTTTCCTTCAGTGTTGATAGTGCACCAGAAAACAAGATACCCGACTTTCATAATTTATCACCATCTAGTTACTCCACTGTTCTGAACCCTTATTTAACTCATCAGTATTAACATTGTAAAGTAAGTCTTTATTTCAAAATATGATAGAAGCATAACAACTCCCGTTCACATTTTCCTCATACTTGTATCGATTTTTACCATGCTTTCATTTCAATACATTGAATTTTCTAATGCATAAAATTGCTATAATAAACCATTGCTAAACTTAACATGCACGTTTACCTGATTCTCACATACCATATTCTGGACATTTTGTAATTTGACAATCATTTGTCACCTTTTGAAAAACAACACTTACCTCACCGGAAGTTTACGAAAACTATAAGGTAAGCGGTAAATGTAGTACAGCCGAAACCCGAAAGTCCCGGATAACGATTTTAGCATGATTTCTTTCTTAATAATCGACAGAATGACATCAAACTTATTATGATAACTGTTTGTGACTTATTAAACAAGAATCATATAACTTTTTCTGGGAATTCTGTAAAGAAGATAATGAACCAGAGTTTTCGGATACCAAAAAGCGGTAAATCTAGTACGTTTTATAAATGCCGAAACCCGAACACGGTCGCCGATCTTTTGATCTACCGAAAGTCCGCGTTTTAGCATTATAGACAATATTGAATCAGACTGAGTTCTAGATATCTAAGGTAACTTAAATAAATCGCAATTGCATATATGGTGCATTTATATGCGCATTTTATTGTATCACCCTACATATTATTTATAATTATACATGTGCATGCCAAGAAATTCTTAGCAAAATCTCCGGTATAGAAAAACCGTTATAAATCAGTGACCGCAATTAAGAGATAAGCGACAGCTACTATTAATCAGCATGTAATATGGCCCTATTGAAGCCAACGAATTCAGACCGGACGGGATTTCTTGGCATGGTCATGATTTTTGTGTATTCAACTAAAAACACTCAAATAACCCCATACAAGCTTATTTGGTCAGTTTTGAAAATTATTTTTGCACATTAATGGCAAAAATTACAAATTGTGACCCCCCCCCCCTTGCACTTCATCACATATTTTGAATGAATCGTTAGAGAACGTTGTAATTTATCACTTGTTTAAATTGATGCCAATAACGCGCTAATGCCGAATAACGCTGTTGGAAATGCTCATTGTTACCCGTCTCGTCTGCCGACACCGCAAAAACAACATCCTACACAGAATTTTCGAAAGCTTTTACCCGCAAACAAGACTACACTCAAATCCACATGTTTTTCACATGTGTGTAAACAGCCTGAGTGCACCTCAGGAAGTAGCCTCAGCTACCAACATCAAATAGTTCCTTTGTATACAACTGATTATTTCCGAAAATTACACAAAATTTTCTAATCAGGGGTACAAAAATTAAGAGAAAAGAAGAAGAGGAAATGAGAAGAATCGCGCAGGGGGAAATTGACTAAGTTCATTTTGATTGGACAATTACCGGTGTGATACCTTTACACATTAGACGAACGATCCCGATGCCGGCATATTTTGTAGAATATTGAATATACATTTCTGTCTGCAGAATGTGTATTGATACAGTAGTTCATATTTTTAAAATTATTTTTACTACCCCCCCCCACCCCACCCTTTCAAATTTTCCGTTCCAAACTCGGCTATACCATACTCGTTTACCATGCCAAGAAATTCTTAGCAAAATCTCCGGTATAGAAAAACCGTTATAAATCAGTGACCGCAATTAAGAGATAAGCGACGGCTACTATTAATCAGCATGTAATATGGCCCTATTGAAGCCAACGAATTCAGACCGGACGGGATTTCTTGGCATGTAGTACACGCACTTTTTTGCAATATATGTTTCAATCCGCTTTGATATATATACACTATAAATAGTGTGCTTCTTTTTAAACTCTGGTTGTTGAAGCATATTCGTTATGGAATTAATTGAATAATTTATAATTCAATTATTATTTTGATGCAGTGTAGGCTACTAATGCATACGAAATGTGATTTAAAGTAATCATGTGTACGTGTAATTTATATGTAATTTATCAGGGCCGTAAATTACATGGAGGCGGAGGAGGCAGCTGCCTCCTCCAACTTTTGAGCCAAAAAAAATTAAAATTTAAAGTTCATTAGAATTTATGTTGTTTCCAATAACTAAGAACATGATACCTCCCTTAAAAAGCATTCCAAATCTTTCTTTTAGAATGAGTTAGTCAAGTAACATCTTAGAAGGCCCTAGAATCAAGGATTTTGCACGAAACGTGTTCAGTGTGCACAAAATGTGCTCAGCGTCTGGGGGCCTGGGCGGCCCCCAGACCCCCGCCTATTTCCTGCCTCCTCCAAATTGAAGGTTAATTTACGGCCCTGTTTATCGAAGAAGAACGACAAATTTTAATATTATCATTCCATCGTCAAGACGATTAACGACTGTACTATCATATTTCCCTTTTCTTTCTTAATCAAAATGACAAAATATTGTAAAAGCACACTTTTTGGGTTACATTAATTACTTTAGGGGGTATAATTTCTTTACTTTCGGAGTTTAAATTTTTATTCAAAATAACATGAATGGGTGAATGGGGAACCTTCGCGTGGTTAGAGCTGGGCAACGGAATCAATGGTTAACGTTGTAATCATGACTAATTACCGACTGACATCCTCAACTATCGTTTTACATGTACGCGTATTCTGTTTAGGTACGACTTTACCAAACTAAGGGGACCTACTTGTTCCGATTAAAACAAGAACACGAAATCTTACAAAATACAGCAGTTTTTATTATTCTGTGTTGTGGAAATAATGATAGAAACATAAAATGTAGTCTTAATCAATATATTTTGCATGAATATGATTACTTAAAACCCAGTATTTACAAAGGGGCTGTGGGAATCGGACCGTATTTGGGTTCCGACATTTATAAACCGTACTAGATTTACCGCTTTTTGGCAGGTGAAAACTCTGGTTTGGTACTTTTGTAGAAGAATTCTCAGAAAAAGTTTATGTTTTTTATGTACCTAGGTTACAAACAGTAACCTCTGCAAATTATATGTTATTACATGCAGCATTAAGAGAGAAAACACGAAAAAATCGCTTTCCGGGACTTTCGGCATTCGGGTTTCGGCCGTACTACATTTACCGCTTACCGAAAACAAGCGGTATTCTCGCGAGATTATACTTAGTTGGGTGAAACGTCACCAATAGATAATATATTTCCGGAATAATTGTTGGCGTATAATACGCCATATTCAAATTCAAAAAAATTAATCTTAATAAAATATTTTTTAATATATATAAAATACCTTACATATCCAATTACATGACAAATTTGCTAGGTACATTTGGAATGAAATTACACGGTATTTTTGGTAGGCTTTATATCAGAGACATATATTATTTTTTTTCAATCTAGATAGGGCTAATATTGACTATAAATCAAATTATTTTTTTTCATTACAATATGCAAGAAAATTGCCAGAAATTTTACTGAACTTCCATTTTTGTTGCACATAAGAATCTTAAGATTTTTTTCTGAAGGGAAGGGGGGGGGGGGGGGGGCAACATAGCAGAGGATAACTCGCGATCGTCTAAAATTCTTGACTATCAAACGAAAATTTTAAAAGGGACCAAAAAATCCATAACAGATGTTCTCTATTCCAAACTTCAACACCATACATGTAAAGAAGGGGCGGATTCGTCCTATCATGCAGTGTAAGGGGAGGGAGTTGTCAGCCAGTATATCATAATTTGCAAGGGATGATAAATTACTATGCATGTCAATATAACGGAAAATCAACATTATCAAAATTATAAGTGTCCCGTCTCTGATTTAAAGCGCCTGAGAGTAAAGGATATCAAATTGGAATGGGATGGTGGTAAAATGGCTTTCTTTTAGATCCAGTGGTACAGTATGTATCAATATCTCACCAGAGCTCACAGAAAGTAGAACTGACTTCATAATGACTTATGAAGGTGATCGGTGGGGGAATAACATATTCTGGTGATATTACTGGTTCTACAGGTGTATATTTTGTAGACAGTGGAGGGGTGGTGGTATGTACACAACATCTGTACACGTACACTACCCACACTTCACGTGTCTGTGCATTATACAAGCACTAGTGTTTTCACAGCTTTATAAGCCACATGGAAGATAATGACAGGGATGGCACTAAAAATGAACAAGCTCCACTTTTAATTTGGTGTCTTTGTGCATCTTTTAGCCCCTTAACTGGCCCTGTGAAATGCAGAACCACAGGGCCTCTATCCTTGCCCTTGGTGACTAGGTACACAGACTCTTGAATAGCAGTGGGAACTCCTTGAGAGAAATTAAAAATATTTTTAATATTTATGATCAAGATTCCTTATAGCCAATATCCTTTCAAGCTAAACAAAGTCATTATGATGTGCATTGAAGATAGTTATTCTTAAAGGGGCATTAGCTGTCATTTTGATACCAAAAATTTAATTAAATGAAAATTGCTCCATATCATACATGTATATTTCAGTAATAACACCAGTATTTAATTATTTCAAGCACCTTTTAACCTCAAAACAGGCACATGAATGTGTATGAATATCACATGAATTTTGGTAATTAAATAATTATTGTCTTGCAAGACAATAATTCTTCCTTATGTATTTCTGTACACTAGAAGTGGCAATCTATTGTCGTTTTATTAGGTTTCTCTTGTTTTTGTACAAAATAAATGTTTTTATTAGGCATTAATATATATTCCTATGTGCAGCATAGAAGTGTTTTCAACACATTTTCTTCCATAGTCATAAGATATACATCATCATTTAAACTAATGTGTTAACATGTGCATATCATAGGAAATATTCCACACATATATCATAACCTATTATCCATTGTGGAAATGTACATGGACTCCATAGTTTAGATATCGTATGTCTAAAAATATGTTCATTTGCGATATTAATAAGTACAATGTCAGCTACAGTATGAGATGAGGATTTTTTTTTTAAAGTTTTGCATAGCAAAATCAGGATGGTATGTAAATCTATCCAAATACATCAGGGTCTTAGTACAGTTTCCATCACATCCATTCATATTCCTGGTCATCCTATCTACAACAATCTAGATATTACTTAGTTCTCTCCATGCCAAAACACATAGGACCGAGACTCTTTCCAATCCACTCTGTTCTATTGCTTCCATCTGGATCTCATTCCAATTTCTCCATTCTGCAATCTTTCTTTCTGCTTCTACTGTTCCTCTCGATCAGATTTTTTCGGTCTCTTAAATGCCCTCTTCCCTTCTGGTGTCCAACCTAACGCCATCTCACTGTCATTGTCACCTCCCCTCCATAGCACGTGTCCTATATAGTTCCATCACCGTCTCCTCAGCTCATTATTTATTACATTCATGTCAGCCCTGTCTGCCACTTCCCTGTTTTTCATCATTTTCTGCCGTTATCCCCAGTATCCTCTGCAAGCATCTGATCTGGTAAGCATCTATTGACTTCCCACCTATAGTCACCTTCCAAGACATGGACATGCAAAATTTCTGAAAAAATAAATGCAAATATACCCCATGATAAATTTTAAATACATGCATCTTAAACAGTATACAAGAGGCCAAAGAGCCACATCGCTCACCGGAGTCACCTCGGCCCTGCCATTGTAAAGTTGTTGTGATTTTAAAAAGATTTCAATCTTTTTTCCCATGAAAATTGTTGATCCCATATTGTGGCCCCAGCCTACATGAGCCCCAAAGGATCACAACATTACTGAAAATGAATTCACATAATATACACAGAAATGCCTCAACACCAATATGATTGACATGATCTTGCTGTTCTGGATAAGACCAAGGTCACCAGGTAATTGATCATGGTATGATACAAAAGATCTTGTCATAAGAAATCTTTCTACGAAATATGAAAGCTCTATCTTAAAGAGACACTACAGCTCATTTTCCACATTTTAATAAAGTGTTTTTTAAAACATGTATTGATAAAATGATAAAATTCATATCGATACTGAAAATTTTGAACAATTGGGATGCATCAATTTACTCTCAACTGCGCTTTGAAGATCGTTCGGAATTCAAAGGTTTCTTCGTTCTGACTCGGACTTATGAATGCTTATTTACATCACGTGGTTTTGAATGACAGCAAAGGTGTTGTGTAGGAAATTATTTTAATTCCCCTTCAAGGGGGTGCACACTCACCTTTTAAGTATAAGAGTATTCCCTGCTCCTTAAAATAAGCAATTATATAAATCATTATTTCAACAGAAACCCTTCCATGTTCCCATTGACCGATATTTTTACAACTAACACGTGTCGTGCTCAGATAAAAATAGCACTTACTTTTAAAAGTAGTGTCTTCGCAGCTAGTCTCAATGGCAGATTTAGGGGGGGGCAGGATCCCCCCTCCCTTTTTACGCCACAGATTGTGAATGAAAATCCAAATTTTGCACCAGAATGGCCGATTACTGTGGCTAATCTTTGACTTTCACACCCCCTTCGGAAATCCTAGATCCGCCACTGAGTTACATGGGTTTCTCCGAGCTCTTTGTTTTCCAACGGTCAAACTGATACCAAGGTAAATTATTTTTCACGTATGAGTTTTATCTCATTCTATTTTTACCTCTTTTCTCACAGAATCTGTCAAAATTCTAGATCTGTCAACTACACTTTCTCTCACTGGACGACATGCTGCACTGTTTACTGTCTATGCGCATGCGTCTGAAGACTGAAAGGAGGAGACTCGATATTTTTTGTATAGGCCATCAAAAAGTATTAATTTTTACGTTAAAACGATAATTTTTAACTTTAGATAAGTGTTATTTTCGCAAAGTTCATACTTTCAACAATGCAACAAAAATTGAGAAAGCACTAGGAAAATTGTCATTTCATGATTTTTGCGCAAAATGAGCTGTAGTGTCTCTTTAAGGTAGTGATTGCATGGATCATTGAAAATTAATGAATCTATGAATTTTTTTCGATTTTTTATTTTTACATATTTTGCAGTTGACAATATCTGTAACTCATTCTGAAATTATAATATAATATATCGTTTTCACGAAAATTGTGACGATACGGTTGCCATGGTATCCCCTTTTGTCGACTTTCCATAATAAATGGTACAGGTATTTCAGATGGTGTTTAAGATTGAAACAAAAAGAGTAAATGATATAAATTTTATATCAAATTGAAGTTAAAGCCTTACATGATATATAATTTGTATTAATATATCCATTTATTTTCATATGAAATAGAAGCAGGGCTGCTTATGAGCAATTCTGCAATTTTTAGAAGGCAATTATTCACCAAAGCAGACATATTTTCACCCCCAAGAAATAAATGACCAATGAATTTTTAAATTTTTTTTAATATGTTAGTTGGAATTTTTCCTGAACATGCTGAAAGTATCAATATTGGTTTTCAGGTTTAGTATGGCGCTATGAGCACTAAAGTTACCCCCTCCCCCTCCTTACATAAATGCTCCAGGTGATAATTACAATAAATATGCATCTTACATGCATTTATTTCAACTCATATCAAAAGTATAAAAATGTTTTGATGTTTATTATTGAATTTATTCCACATAGAATGATAGTACTGTTGCTTTGGAGATGTTTTTATTACTTTCTGTTTGAATTTACTTGTTTATTCATGCTCTGAAAATGTATGTGCACTAACACCATCCACATGTTATGAAATTCATAGCATATTATGATTTTAATATAGGCCTAGTGGTTTGTGAATTAAATTTACATGCTGCAAGACTGAAAATTAACAGGGGTTGGGGGATGGGTGGGTTATATGCATCATGGAGACCTAGGGCCTAATGACTATTATTTAAAAGATAAGTAAAACATATAGGAATTTTTCATTTGTATTGTATTTTATTCGTATAGTTCTAAACATATTTTCACTTTACCCTGTGTTTGGTTATAGCTGACAAGTCTTTGTGTCCATCGTCTGTCATATTATTACTGATGCTTAAGCGCTTGACGTATTCCGGGATCGAAAACGAAAATTGTCTCTTTTTAGATACTACATGAATAAACCACGTGATGCCTTGCAATCACTACCTTAAATAGTTGAGATATTGAATTGGTCAGATTTTTATCAAAAGTAGGTCAAACTTCCAGGTCAAAGTCTCAAGACCGAACACCGTTACATCACATGAAAGAACTTTTCTTAAACAATGTATATACAAAATATAAAAGCCTTAGCTTAAATAGTTCAAGAGATATTTTTTAAAATGATTTTTCCTATATACTTGTATGTAAAACCTTATCCCCTATTGAGGCCCACCCTACCCTCGAGGCCATGATTTTAAAAAATTGAATCTGCACTATTTCAGAGAGCTGTCATGTAAATTTGAACTCTCCTGGCCCAGTGATTCTTGTGGAGATTTTTAAATGAACCCCCTCCCCCCTATTTTTACATTTTTGTGATTATTTCCCCTTTGAAGGGGGCATGGCCTTTCATTTTAACAATCTTGAATCCCTTAACCCATGGATGATCTACGCCAAGTTTGGTTGAATTTGGCCCAGTGGTTCTGGAGAAGATGGAAATGTGTAAAGTTTACAGACAGACGGCAGATAAAAGGTGATTAAAATACATAGGCGTTGCTTGGGTTCGAATATTACCGAGGCAGGGGGTCCAGAAGCTATCGACATTTTAACAACGTAAAAGGTGTTTTTTGTTTACCGAGGCAGCTGCCTCGGTTGCCTCAATGGAAGCTACGCCACTGAAATAGCTCACTTGAGCTTTCAGCTCAGGTGAGCTAACAATATATCTTTTAAGATGTTTCAACATATATTTATCTTTCATTAATAAAAACTTCTTACTCTGCCCCTTCTCTTTTCAGTGGAATGAAATCTGGGTTGTAAGGTACGTGTTAGTTGCATTACTAGCCATTTTTTGTTGATTTTTAGCTTTCTGGAAATGTCATTTTGGAGTTTCAGACAGGCAATGAAATTAAACTTTAAAAGGAAAAAAAAATGTTAGAATTTCTGACTTTATTTTAAACTATGTACATGTATTTGGAATAAGTAAATACTTATAATGTTCAAGGGACATTATATGGAACGAGTGTGGGATTTTCATATCATTTTATATATACTTAGCTGTTTAATACCTTCCCATTGCATGTGTCATGGAAGGATGGTTGTATAGGACATCAGCTGCTGATTCACAATGGCCTTTCTTGTTTTGCCTTGGTATTTTGAGTTGCACTCCCTTTTCGTCTGAATTACGTTGGTTTCCATCTGTCTGAATATTGAAACTGTTGTCAGATTTCACATATGAGTTAAATGTAGATATTGTTGGAGACTATCATTTTCATAATTTTTTTTCCATTTAACAAGCCTCGAAAATCTTGTATGCAGTGGCTTTGTGTTACCACCATGATTTTGACCTTCAATTCTTATTGAATCTGTTAAATCTGGGTAGATCTACAGTTCACAGACAATGCACAGTGAAGAGTAATTCTTGGAGTAATACACTCATTAGTAGTATTTCAAGTTTTATATTTAAACATTAGTACCCAGTTGATACATGTGTGTTATCCCTAATGCAATATATAATATGCTTGATACATCAACAAGATGCAGTAAGAGTCGGTGCTAAAAGATATATCCACTTCAGCCTCATGTAGAATAAACAGATACATCATGTATAGAGATAAATATAAAGTTTATATGTTGAACTGTATCTGTAAATTACACTAAACTGAAATGTCAGAACAGCAGGAGGCAGTGCTAACGGATAGTATATTATTAATTAGTGTTATCACCTATTCTCATATAATGTGGACACTTTACTGATTAACCTGTCTCCTTGCCTTGAACATGTAGATAAAAGCACTCATACAAATAGCATTTTTCATCAAACTTTCACATGTTGTAATTAAAATTGTAGCTGTGGTCCGCATAGTTTTATAAATTTATTAACGACAACCACATGGATTTCGCCATGTCGCATTTTAGGGTACCATATAAGGCCATCTGCATATAATCACTTAACTTCACTTGAATATAAAATTTTTGATACAAATAATTTGAGGAAATGACCGGCTTTTATTCTGAATTAAATGCAGAATTGTTTTGACATTAACGATTACTGATGAACATATGTCTCCAAGAACGATGCAATCTACGTTCCCAGCATTTCAATCGAGATGGTTTGGGATAAAATGTTCAT
Organism: Ostrea edulis; assembly: GCF_947568905.1. Taxonomy (NCBI): domain Eukaryota; kingdom Metazoa; phylum Mollusca; class Bivalvia; order Ostreida; family Ostreidae; genus Ostrea; species Ostrea edulis. The sequence goes on along the minus strand of NC_079167.1, from coordinate 29,670,997 downwards.
CGTATTTTAACCTGAAATGATATAAATTACACAAATCAAACCCATATTTTATAACTATAAAACACATATTGAAGATAATTCTTCTTAACGGTCGGATTTTCGAGCGTACAGATAAGAATGTAATCTACGTGATCGCTCTGCAACAAAACCATTTAATAACTAAAAGTAAATCTGTTTATTGTTTCACTTTGTCGACAGTGATGAAAAAAATTTATGAATAATATAACATATCGATGATAGAAAATAAGAATTCTCTGAAGAAAATGCTCATATGTAATCTACGTGATGTAATCTACGTTCCGTGTGTTTTGTAATTTCCATCGTGTTGGGCAAAATGGTGGTAGTAAAACAAATCAGAGCACTCTGCCGGATCTTTTAGACTGGTTTAGTCTTGATATTATACTACTTACTGAATTTCCGAATAGAAAAAAAAAAGAGAACCAACAAGCATTTCTTGAATAAAGGTCACCTAATAAACATATTGACAACCAAAGAATACAAAACAGCACATACGAACAATTGATGAAAACAAGATGTGTCCGAGGTAAAGGGAAAAGAACATGTCTATATCTTGATAATAACACTTTAAAAACATCAAATCACTATTTGTCTGTAAGTTTAAGATGTCTTGTGTGAGTTTTCTATAGATCGTTTGAATATATTCAGTGTGATTGGTCGATAACGTAGATTACAAAAAATAGTTTACAGCGGAAAAGATTTGGGGTGTTTGAATCATTTGAACGTAAATTCGCAAATGTTAGTTCACTTTCTATGAGGGTTACGATTTGTTTGACACTATTATTTGAATATTTGTTAAAAACTTTGCAAATCTAAGAAAGTAAAGCCTGTTTAGATTTGATAATGTAGATTACAACATTTCATAACGTAGATTACATAGATATCGCATCGTCTATTTCAAAGATCTCACAACTTCACTATTGTTTTGTAAGGACATTCACAAAGCACAGAAGTGAATATCAAACACAACATCATGCATCAAAAATGTTCTTAGAGTTAAAACTTATGACATCAGATCAAAAGTAATTCAAAATGGCGTTTGAAGCTTTGATGTTCTTTTCATTTTAGTTAATTTCGTACGTTACAATTTTTATTAAATATGTTGTGTATTTGAACGCTTGTTATAATAACTTAAGGTGTCATAAAATTCAATACCATAAGTGATACAAATTCTGATAAATTTAATACAATAACATCTGTGATACTAGTACGTATCAATGTGACAAACATATAATGCCATTATTTTATATGCTACGTATTTGTTGTTGTTGTCTGAATAAAGAATATAAATAGAAATAAGTAAAATCGTCCGTTTGCTAATTATTGATTTCAATGTTAGGTATGCTTACTTGCTATTATCTATTCAAAAATAAATATTACACAAGGAACTACACCTGACTTATAAAAATGAAACAAAAAATTAAGATAATGCTGCCAGCTTGCTACAGTAGTTGAATCTGCTGTTCATTCAAGTTACATTACAAAGATTGTGAAATATTGACGATTTGTAATTTACGTTATCTCCTTTTTGATCACTATCGTAACACTATCATTTAGAATAGTATGTGATATTTTGTTTATTACATAACTATGTAAGTCGATCTATCATTTATATGTAACATTTCAGAAAATTTTCTCCTTCTCTTTACAGTGATAGAGTTAAAAAAAATCTTTAATCTGAAACAATTGCTCTGTAGAATAAGGAATTGTTTGATTATTCTAGAGATGATATAAAATTTTCTTTACTAATTTTACAATTTGTATATCAAAGACTTTCGTACATTGTAAACTCTCAAAATCAAGTAATTTTTTTAATGTAACAATAGATCTATATTGAATTAGATGTTTTGCTAAACTGTGTAGATAACGTAGATTACAAACTGAAAATGGACAGATCTATTCCACTGAGCATTATTTTTTAAATGATTTGTGATTGAGTGTTAAATTTTTGAAATTTTATGCTATGAATGTTCTTCTTTCATAACCTATCGTTCAAAAAAGTATTCTAAAACCTTTTTTTTTTTTTTTTTTTTTTTTTATATAATTCTTCAGAAAAAAGTGTCCACATTATATGAGAATTGGTGTTTAAATGTTAATTAATCCACTTCTACCCAATTCAGAGTGAGTAACAACATGCTCAGTCCAACAACAACATAGATGTGATCAGTCGACAGAGAATGCTTACTCCTCCTAGGCACCTGATCCCACCTCTGGCGTGTCCAGGGGTCTGTGTTTGCCCAACTATCTATTTTGTATTTCTTATAGGAGTTATGAGATTGATCACTGCCCAGATAGCAAGACAACGTTGCGCCACTGTTGGTAGTCCTATGTTGGCCCACGGTCATTTTGCTCATCAGCCCAACGCTGGTCCAACATGTTGGCATACTGTTGGGCCAATGTAGGTATAATTGTAAGTCAACTTACAGCCAATATTGGTAGTTGGTTGTTTTGGTTGACCCCTTGTTGAAATGATGGCATTATTGTTGGGCCAACGTAGATAATATTGTAAGCCAACTAACAGCCGACGAATAGACTGGTTGGTTATAGGTTGACCCAATGTTGGCCCTTCATTGTTTGAAAGGGTGGGTTGGATATTGGCGGTTATTGACCTAAAGCTTCTTTTTTGTTGGTCAATATTGTTGGCTATACTAGTAATTTACATTTATCAAACCAAATTGAATGAATACTTGTTGAAAATACATTTGTAAATTATACTTTAATATATTGACTTTTCACATGATTGTTTGAAAAAAGTACAATGCACATTTTGACCTGCATTCATTATTAATGCATACATTTAGAAAGAAAACATTACAAATGATTCGCTGTAAAATGATTTTTTATATGAATTAAATTGTCAAAAGTTACAACAAAGGTTTGAAATAGATGATGGTAGACATTTCTGAAAAATAATGATTTAAAAGTTTTTAATCCTGGCTCACTTCCTCACTGTCACTCTGCTGCCCTTTCCACTCGTTCTTTTTCCTCCCATTGTCTCGATCTTTGGCGATTTCATTGTCAGTTACACCACTACAGATTTTTTTTATCCTGACAGCCTCTGATTGAAAATACAAATAATTTGGTATTGAAAACAAAGCAAATACTGGTACAGAATCCAAAACAGAATTGAAAACAGCAGAGCAACAACCAAATAATACAGGCACCTAGCATTGGAAGGGGAGTTACTTATATTTACATTAACTTCCAAGTGCCATTGATCATAAAGATAACCGACATAATGTAGATTCAAGTTTGTTCAAATCATGGCCCTGGGGGGGGGGGGGGGGTAGGATGGGACCACAAAGGGGGATCAATGTTTCACATACAAATATATACGGAAAAACTTTAAACATTTTCTTCTCAAGAACCACTAAGCCAGAAAAGCTGAAATTTACATGAAAGCTTCCTGACATAATTCAGATTCAAGTTTGTTCAAATCATGGGCCCCGGGGGTTGGATGATGCCACAATAGGGGATCAAATTTTTACATACAAATATATAGGAAAAATCTTCCTCTCAAGAACCACTGAGCCTTAAAAGCTGATTTGTGCAAGAAAACTTTCTGACATAGTGCAGATTCAAGTTTGTTCAAATCATGGCCGGGGGGGGGGGGGGGGGGGGTTAGGATGGGGCCACAGAGGGGGATCAAAGTTTTACATACAAATATCTACGGAAAAACTTTTAAAATCTTCTTCTCAAGAACTGCTATGCCAGGAAAGCTGAGATTTACATGAAAGCTTCCTGACATAATGCAGATTGAAGTTTGTTCAAATCATGGGCCCCAGGGGTTGGATGGTGCCACAATAGGGGATCAAAGTTTTTTACATACAAATATACAGTGTATATAGGAAAAATCTTCCTCTCAAGAACCACTGAGCCAGAAAAGCTGATTTGTACATGAAAACTTTCTGACATGTTGCAGATTCAAATTTGTTCAAATCATGGGCCCCGGGGATGGATGGGGCCACAAAGGGGAATCAAAGTTTTACATACAAATATATAGGAAAACTCTTCTCAAAAACCATTGAGGCAGGAAAGCTGAGATTTACATGAAAGCTTTCAGACATAATGCAGATTCAAGTTTGTTCAAATCATTGCCCCAGATTCAAGTTTGTTCAAATCATGGGCCCCAGAGGTTGGATGGTGCCACAATAGGGGATCAAAGTTTTACATACAAATATATAGGAAAAATCTTCCTCTCAAGAACCACTGAGCCAGAAAAGCTGATTTGTACATGAAAACTTTCTGACTTAGTGCAGATTCAAGTTTGTTCAAATCATGACCCCCGGGGGTAGGGTTTGGGATCAAAGTTTTACATACAAATATATAGGGAAAAACTTTAAAAATCATCTTCTCAAGAACCACTAAGCCAGAAAAGCTGAGATTTACGTGAAAGCTTTCTGACATAATGCATATTCAAGATTGTTCAAATCATGGGTCCCGGGGGTTGGATTGTTGCCACAATAGGGGATCAATGTTTTACATACAAATATATAGGAAAAATCTTCTCAAGAACCACTGAGCCAGAAAAGCTGAGATTTACATGAAAGCTTCCTGACATAATGCAGGCTCAAGTTTGTTCCAATCATGGGCCCTGGGGGTTGGATAGTGCCACAATAGGCGATCAAAGTTTTACATACAAATATAAAGGAAAAATCTTCCTCTCAAGAACCACTGAGGCAGAAAAGCTGATTTGTACATGAAAACTTTCTGACATGTGCAGATTCAAGTTTGTTCAAATCATGGCCCTGTGGGGTAAGATGGGGCCACAAAGGGGGATCAAAGTTTTACATACAAATATATAGGAAAAATCTTCCTCTCAAGAACCACTGAGCCAGAAAAGCTGATTTGTACATGAAAACTTTCTGACATGTTGCAGATTCAAGTTTGTTCAAATCATGGCCCCCGGGGGTAGGATGGGGGATCAGAGTTTTACATACAGATATATAGGGGAAAAAATTTAAAAATCTTCTTCTCAAGAACCATTAAGCCAGAAAAGCTGAGATTTACATGAAAGCTTCCTGACATAATGCAGATTCAAGTTTGTTCAAATCATGGGCCCCGGGAGTTGGATAGTGCCACAATAGGGGATTCAAGTTTTACATACAAATATTTAGGGAAAATCTTCCTCTCAAGAACCACTGAGCCAGAAAAGCTTATTTGTAGATGAAAACTTTCTGACATAGTGCAGATTCAAGTTCTAATCATGAACCCCGGGGGTAGGATGAGGGATCAAAGTTTTACATACAAATATATAGGGAAAACTTTAAAAATCTTCTTCTCAAGAACCACTAAGCCAGAAAAACTGAGATTTACATGAAAGCTTCATGACATAACGCAGATGGAGCAACATTCGAGAAGATTAAGTCGTACAATTTATGATTCTTGGAGATCTCTTTAAAAAAAAGAGAAAAAAAGATAGAGTTATCTCTCTTTCGGTATCAGATCGACACCACAAGTCGAGGTTTTGTGATTAGGTGGCAGGGGACAGTTTTCAGGCCCGTAGGAAGCAATTTCACTTTGGGGGGGGGCACCTCACAGCACACCAAAGTAATTTACGATAAAAAAGTGATATTGACAAAACCATTAGTAAAAAGATAACTGCATAAATATGTGCAAGCATTGAGGTGTACGTCATGTACATATATCTAATTATGTACATGTACATAGAATCTAATTAGTTTCCCAGAAAACCCCTCAACTTTAATTTTAAGTTTTGTTTGGGTTTTTTTTTTTTTTGGAGGGGGGTGTTAAGGATGTTTTTATTATCCTTTTTTGTTTTTGTTTATATCTTTATCATTTTGTTATCAATCATTTCTGAGTCATAAGGTACATTTGTATTTAGTACTCGGTAAACTTTTCAAAAATCGCCAGTCTGTGTTCACTTTCACTTACGAACTCCTCAACTATTTTTTCTGGATTCAGTTCATCAGTCTCATTTTTATGAACATGCAATAAAAGCAAATTGTTTATTCGTATTTGGCTCATTGTTGATCTCAGTGATGTTTTCAATCTTTTCAAGGCGCTGAATGAGCTCTCACTGCATGGTAGCGTTAGTTGCAGGAAGTACCAAAATTAGTTAGAGAATTTTGAGGATCTCGGCAAACAGACTTTTTTCATTTGAATGTCTGAAAAATTCAACCACACTTGGTACTCTGGCGTAAAATCTTTTGGCAAAACAGTCTTTAACATTATAAGATCCTTTCGCTTCAAATCTCTATCATATAGGGTCGTGACAAAATTGAATTCTTCTTCAAACGTTTGACCTGTGCAAGCCTTAATTACGAGGTTTTCAAGATTAACATAAGCTTTGTAACCTGGTTGATCAAATCTAGATTTTATGCCAGCTAAAAGCAGATCTAATGTCTCGTAGAAATCTTTCCTATAGATATCTGCACACGATGAAAAAGTATGTGCTGCTGTCCCATCATCAAGTTTATGAGGGATTTTGTGTTTTCTAGGAAGAACAAGATCATCGGTGTTCATCTATTTTGCTTTTTCAACAACTTCCTCGTAAAACTGACTGAAGATTGTCTCATCTCGGAGACTTTGCAAAGCACTCATTGTCGTTGATGCCAATTTTCGACCATCACTCGCCGAGAGATTTGGAGCCTGTAGAGCCCTTGCCAAATTATCACTATAACGTAAAAGTTTTTCACTCAGTAAACACCCAAAGAAATCAAACCTGCACATATAAGCAGCCGCTCCCCTAATTCTGTTTCTCATTTCTACCTCACGCACGTATTGGAGGCTTTCATCCCAAACATTTCTTAGAATTTCATAGTTTGACAAAATGCTCAAAAATGTGTCGGCTTTTATTGTCCATCTTGTGGGACACAAAACCCTTATTCCCGCTGACGTTTTCTCTAGATTTTGGGCATTTTTTAATGTATTGAAAATCATCTCCCTTCTTGGAGATTCTTTAATCAACTTTGTTATATCCTTTGCAATGTCCAGGGTGTCTCTAAGCAACTTCCATCCCTTAATAGAATCACTGCAAGCTAAGTTAAGAGCATGACCATAACAGTGTATGTAAAGGGCTCTGGGTTCAAGTGCATGAATTTGTGTTGCAACACCTGTCTTTGAACCAGCCATAGAAGCAGCCATGTCATAACACTGGCCTCGTACTTTGTTGATAGGCAGATCGAACCTCAAAAGGGCATCTTTAATTGTTAGGGTTATTGAATTAGCCCCAATGTCAGAAAGACAATACATCCCTAATAAATCTTCATGAGCGGTAAAATTTTGATCACCCATTGAATGTATAAAACAAGTTGCTCTTTGTTGGAAATATCTCGTGTTTCGTCTGCCATTATTGAAAAGAATTCAGACGATTTGATGAACGGAACAATTTGTCGCAAAACCTGCAACCCCATCATCTGAAAAATTTCATTTTGTATATCTGGAGCAACATACTTATTTGTCTTGCGTTGTAGTCATTCCTGAAGCTGGGGATCGCGTTTAACCTCTAGCATGAGAAGTTGATTGAAGTTCGAGTTTTTCTCGTCTTTGTCACCCCGAAGAGCAATTCCTTGTCGAGCAAGAAACTTCAAATATTTGTGATTTTAAGCAAATTCTCTCTGTTAGACTTCTTCTCGACTTCGTGCGTCTTTGAAAGACATTCTCCAACATCTTTAACCTCCTCCTTTATCGTAAACTCCCTTTCCATTGCCTCTTTATGGCAATCACTTTTCTCGTGTGCGGCGAATTTTGTGGTTGCTTTTTTCCAGTTTTTAAAACCACTTGATATAAAAGCTTTTTCTTTCTTGTGACAACTGAGAGTCTTCTTCTGAAATGATTTTATGCAAGGAAAACAGAATACAACATCTTTGATTTCTACATAATGTAACCAAGACCACCGATCAAACCAGGAGGCATTGAAAGATCTCATCTTTTTACCAAACTTTTTTGCTGGAAAGAAAATATTCCGTGGCTGATTTGGGGTACTACCGATCTCTGGTGTATGCCATTTTTCATGTACAAACTGGGCCTTTTGAACTGGTATTTCTGAGATATCATCTTCTTCTTCTGAAGAAGAAGAAGAATCAATAAAGGAAGCAACCTTAACATGTTTGTCTGTTTCTTTGTTTGCAGTTTCCCCCAATTTACCTGTTTCAATAGACTCCTCATTTGTGTTAGACTCCAAGAGTGGGGAAGGACTATCTTGTGATTGTTTTGGTTCAAATGAGCGGTGAGGTTCAGAATTCTCAAAGAATAACCTCGAACGCTTTGAAAAAGGTTCCTTATGCTTGTGAATACAGGCAACAAAATGATTGGGTGTCCAACCATCTATTTTTGTAGCAATTGTTTGAGTCCACATGATGTGGATATCATCCTGATATTCTTTAGCATCAGCACGGTCAAGAGGAATAATAAGCTGATTATGATCTTGTCTGTATACAACAGGGTTTTGCACCTCGGGGAAAATCGACATGATTGGTTTCTGCAAAAACGTTAGAAGCTACGAACATATGTAAAAGGCTTGAATAGCAACCGTTCCGGGTTGTTTTTATTATTTCCTTTTGTAACGAAGCAATCAAATCACCAGTAATTAAACACTCTTCTGACAGGGAACTTTCAAAGACATATTGAAGTGAACTTTTGTTTGTGGACATGGTCACAAAAGTGTTTTCATTCGTGTAGCGCTTCAGGTTTGAAACAAGTTCAAACACAATTCGTACCTTCAATTCCTTAAAATTGTCCTCATGTCCAAACACAAAAAAGAGATAGTTCTGAATAAACAATTCCGATCACCATATATCTGAATCGGGATAAGCTCAGAAGGAGCATCATTTGGATAAAGCTCTGAGGAAACGGCATCTTTTCGAATATTCGAAGTTGGTATATTAGGTATGCTTGTTGGAAGAGGATATTTCTTAAAAATTTCCCTTTGAGTCTAACAAGAAAACTTAGTGCTCCCCATCCCTTTTTTCCTGCATTCCTTGCTTCTTCGTGCACTTTTTCGAAAAATGCCTTTCTTTCGTCCGTCTGGGCATACATTGTGAAATATAATCAAAGTTAAAACTGTGCGGAAGGTTGATCTTACACTGATACGATAGTGTCTACTTTCGGACCAAGAATGAAACAGGTCTTGACAGCCTGAAACTTCACAAGCTTTGAAAAAATTGTTACACGTCATGACCTACGTCACATTGGGGATGTTACGTCACTGATAAATATACTTCACACATTGTCGGGTTTACCTTTATCATAAAAACTGTGATGATAAAAAAGTCAACAATTCATCATATTAGCTTTGCAAAAAGATTTTAAATATATACAAACGTTGAACTGGTATTACGGCAGTTGGGCATAGACATTTTTGTATCAAGACGAAGTTTCTTATGAACAAGTTATCTAATGAATTATTAGACCTTGAAAGTTAGTCAAGGTCACACATATTAGATACCTTTTGATCAGTCGTCCCTTGCGAAATTTTTTCACTCGTATGAGTCGTCAACAAATACCGGTAAAGGACTTTAAACGACACTAGTGCCGGACACTTGGCAAAGGAATAGTCACTACATATCATAGGTTTGACGCCAGATGGGAACGAGAACCGAACCATTACCTCATGATTACGACCTTTTTATTGAATGAAATGAACTTTCTGCTTAAAAATAATTATACATTACACTATATGTGAATTTTACTATATGAATTTTTTTTTGGGGGGACGACCTTCCGTGCCCCCGGTTCCTACGGCCATGAGATTTTATGCACCGGAGATCGAAGATCGGGGGGGGGGGGGGGGCATATTGTTTTGGTCCTGTCTGTCATTCTGTCTGAAAGTTTAACCTTGCTAATAACTTTTGAACAGTAAGTGCTAGAGCTTTGATAATTCACGCGAGTATTCCTTGTGACAAAACCTTTCCGTGGATTCAAACATTTTGACCCTGTGACCTTGACCTTGGAGTTTGACCTACTTTTAAAAAATTGACATTGGTCATGACTTCTAAATGGTAAATATTAGAGCTTTCATCTTGCACATTTCTTGTGATAAGATCTTTCTACTGGTACCAAGATATTTGTCCTTGTGACCGTGGCCGACTTAGGAATTGGCCATTATCGGGGACATTTGTGTTTCACAAACACGTCTTGTTTTGGTTCTGAAGCATGTAGGTAGGGGGTACCCAGTAGGGGGTTTACTTAGTCAGATTATTACAGATTAATGAAAAATCATATTCCCCTTTTATGTCAATACTTGTATTTCATATCGGTGTAATAAATAAATTATGACCCTAAATTACATGTAATCTATACATACTGGTGCTGGTGCATAAAACATGCTCTGAGCAGGAGCCCCTTTCTTGCTTAGATTTTTATCATTTGGGCTAATGCGCACTACCCACACCATCACAGTACCAAGCATGGGGATTTAGACACTGTGCACAATCAAGAACCCTGTCTGCCCGTCTTAAAAATCTACCTTTCATATGGGGCCCTCCTCCTTCCCTATCAGCTACATACCTTTTGCTGCACCATGCATGCTTTCACAGGAATTTCTTTAGCAACTGACCACGTATCCTAGTTTCGTATTTGCACCCATCTATATGCTAGGAATCATGGTGACACCTACATGTTGTATATCAACATTTTTATTAAGCACTCAGCTAAATTTGACATGTATCCTAAAATTATTCTATAGAAGAAAATCATTAAAAATCTTCTCAAGAACCAATAGGCTAGGGAAGTAGAATTTTACATGGAAGCTTCCTGTCATAGTATAGTGCAGATTCAAGTTTTGTGAAAACCATGGCCCCTTGGTGTAGGATGAGGCCACAATAAGGGAATAAAGCTTTACATACAAATATATTGAGAAAATCTTTGAAAATGGGCCAAGGTGACTCAGGTGATCGATTTGGCCTTTGGGCCTCTAGTCTTTTCTTCCTTATCTCTCACTTTGAAGCGAGCATGGACCTTCATTTGAACTTTGAATCTCCTTCACCTAAGGATGATTTGTGCCAAGTTTAATTGAAATTGGTCCAGTGATTCCGGAAAAGAAGATGAAAATGTAAAAAGTTAATGACGACAACAGACGCCGGCGAAATTTTGAACAGAAAATGAGCAATTAAAATAATTCAAATTATCACTAGTTTTATGTATCATTGAAATGAAAATATCTCAATAATTCGAATAACCAAAAACCTGTTAGTGTTGTTCTAAGTACACTGGTGAAGTTCTTCAATAATGAATTGAATTTGTGATATTGATCGATAAATGATATGAATCAATTGACTCATCATTTTTTTTTTTTTACTTTTTTCGGCAGCAGTCGGGGACGGGTCCATGAATTGTCAGAAGTTAGGGGAGGCAACTTCACGAGGCAAGTGGTCTGGGGGTCGCCTTAAGGCCCCCAGTGGTGGGGACCATGGGGCGAAGCTATCGGATTTTATAGATTTTGTTGAGCTTGAAATAAGCCTCCTATGTAGTCATTTTTACTATTTTCTGTTATTTTCAATGACTTAAAATTAATACAATTACACAGATTTTAGGTGGGTTCTTTTTTAAAGGAACAATAACATATTATTTCTCTCTATAAAGGTAACAATAGATTAAAAAATCTTGTCATTTTTTTCTCCGAGAGTAGAAGAAAAAAAAAGATTGCTTTATTTATCGTTCATTTTTTTTTTTTATTAACAACAGATCATGATTCACCTCAAATTTGAAAATTTTAGGGGGGGGGGCGCTTAAATCCGCCACTGACAGTTAGATGCCTTAATCAAATAACGAGGGGAAGGTCATTCATTAGCTGGGGGGGGGGGGGGCTGGAGATTAACGGGATTGTTATTATATTTTCCGGACAACTTCCTCATTTTATATGACTAAAATGACCCGCCCTTTTTAAACGACCATGATCTTATCTAAAGCTAGCTCTTCACGAGCGAATCAGAAACACATGTATAAAACGTTCATCATTGCTGGTTAAAACAGTTAATAGGGTTACAAAATATATGTCGTCTGTTTATAGACCAGACGATCGCAGTGAACCCGTGACTGGGACCATCACAGCTGCTGACGCACGACAGTTTCAACAAGGAAGTTGTTTGGGATCAATTGGGAGGAGTGTATTATTTCTGTCAAAATAAGAGGGCGGAGTCAAATTCACAGGCAATCATATCGCTTGGGTTTGAATTTACTATATTTTTTAATTCTAGTACTCTTTAAAAGTAAATTCTAACCTAAACGATATAATTGCCTGCGGTCAAAATCTAAAATCACGCCACACAAGTTTTCTAAATTAATTTCATGTTAATTATCATATCGTCATTTAAACAGTTGTGTAAACATTGTCATCATAAGTATTTTCCAACATATTCTTAGATCCGCGCCCATATAACTTGCTACATTTGGAGTCTCTCCAAAATAAAACACCGACCTGCTACTATAAGCTCTCTAAAAAGTTTTGACTAATTTTCCCATGTGAAATCCAGGTCCAAAGAGTCATTGTGATCTTTCATTTTACGTCAATGCTCGAACATGTTTACTAACATTAAGTAACGCTAGTCGCGGTCGGTGGTTGGGGCATTCGTTTCATAACCGTGATGTCATGGATTCCAGTCCCTTCGGTACGTTAGTCGCATTCAAGACACTCGCTACAAACACACTTTTTCTCTCCAAAAAATGATGAATATAAAAACTAGATTTGTGTTTTTATAGGTAAAATAAATACAATTTACCGTATGAAATGTAATAAATCCCCATGGTTTCCCTAATTAAGTCGAAAACATTCGTGGAAATTTTTATGGAGTTATATATTGGGAGGAGTGATATTTTTCAACTTTTGAACAGCATAGACAAGCCCCTTTAAAAAAGAATTTTATATCTGTCCTTAATTAACAGAACCTCAGAACAGACACATGGATATGTAATTTTGGTTTTTAGATATGTCTTGCAAAACAATGATTCTTCCTAACGCATTTCTTTAAACGCTGTTATCTAAAGTAATTTTATATTAGGTTTCTCTTGCTTTTTGTAAAACTCAAATGTTTTTATTAGTCATTAATATATATTCCTACGCCATGTAGAGAGATTTTGAGAGAGAGAGAAAAGCATAATGCCCCTTTAAACTACGTCCCGATGATACCTTTTTCACTCATTTTGAGACGTTACCAGCCGTAGGTGAAGCCCAATGCTTAGCGATAATGGCCACAGCAGTGTATGTCCCAACGCCTGCCGCAACGATGGACCTCCTTTCTAATGTCATATCTGAAAGACCCAAAAATCTCTCTTCTAAAGCGAATGAGCAATCACTACATGTATATGTTTACGTCTTAGGTTCGATGCGGCCATATGTATGGCACGAGCAGGGCTCGAACTCACGCGTTTTCTACCACTGAGCTACACAAAAAACATTTAGAAGTGAGAATCATGGGTCTTTCAGATAAGATCTCAAAACATTGTCATGGCAGGCATTAGGAGAACCCTAGCTGATACGACCCTGAGCTTAGGTGACATTCTGTGGCACTTCAACTATGTATATCTTGACACTTTTTTGGCACACTGTTTTTCCCTATAATACCTCTAAAACTTCATTGTTATTTCGGATTTCAAACATTTCGGTTGAGCATCACAGAAGAGACATTTTTTGTCGAAATGCGCATCTGGTGCATCAAAATTAGTACCGTATAAGTTTTATATTATGACCCCTGGGTCGATGCCTCTGCTGGTGGACTGTTAGTCCCCGAGGGTCTCTACAGCCCAGTAGCTAAGTACTTCGTTACTAGCTTGAAAATACGGATGTATATTTAATTGCTGTTATAAAATTTAAAAATTCATTTCAAAATTAAGGATTATCTCCCTCATGCATAGCTCTTATCCTTAGACGAATTTGACTCCACTTTTTTGGCACATTGTTTTCCCCTATAATACCTCTAAAACTTCATTGTTATTCCGGATTTCAAACATTTCGGTTGAGCATCACTGAAGAGACATTATTTGTCGAAATGCGCATCTGGTGCATCAAAATTAGTACCGTATAAGTTTTACATGAGAAGTTTCTCGAAAAGGATGCAAACAAATTAAATGTTTAATATTTATATGTAATTATGTTTGTGACTGCAACAGCAGCGATTACTGAAACGAGATGATTGCCTTTGAGGTTGACGCTGAATACAAGGCCAATCTTTGCTCATATTAAAGCTGACATGGATTCATAAACATGTAAGTTTTCTCATCTTATCCGCCATATTACTTTCAGGTAGCTTATTTTATTCTACCCGTATGAACTCGACCAGTGCACATCTCCAATAGTAATGAATAGGAAATGAGAAATAAATGAAATCACGTTTTAAAACACTATGCATCGTTCAAAATTACAGAAAATTGAAATTGTATAATGGTGAAACATTCTGAAAGTTTAGATAAAGGTCCCCAGCGTGATGGGGCTCTCTTTAACAAAACCTGGATCCATCACTGATTATGAACCAACATTTTCCAAGAAAGTTAGAAATTAAATGCCTTTTCAGAATCTTATGACACAATATCATGGATCTTTCTCAAATCATTTGAAAGCTTGAATTCAGCTCATGGAACAAGCATCAATGCGAATTTTCTGAGTATTCGTTATCAAACACGAATGTTTGAGAAAAGTGACAACTTTCATTCAAAGTACTCTAAAATTGGTTGTTGCTAAGATGTATAAATGAACCAGTCGCTCAAACCTACCCCATTTACGTGGATCCCCTGCCATGCTGGATCGTTTTACGATGGTCAGCATAGTGCACGTCATCATCCCAGAAAGAATATCACTGATTCAACTAGTACTATAGGAATATTGATATTGTAGTACTATAGGAATGTTGATATTGTAGTACTATCAGAATGTTGATATTGTAGTACTATCAGAATGTTGATATTGTAGTACTATCAGAATATTAATATTGTAGTACTATCAGAATGTTGATATTGTAGTACTATCAGAATGTTGCTATTCTAGTACTATAGGAATGTTGATATTGTAGTACTATCAGAATGTTGACATTGTAGTACTATCAGAATATTGATATTGTAGTACTATCAGAATGTTGATATTATAGTACTATCAGAATGTTGCTATTCTAGTACTATAGGAATGTTGATATTGTAGTACTATCAGAATGTTGATATTGTAGTACTATCAGAATGTTGATATTGTAGTACTATCAGAATGTTGATATTGTAGTACTATAAGAATGTTAACATTATTGTTTATAGGTCAAAATTAAACTCGAACGAGGAAACAACACACAAACTTCAGATAGTTATACATGTTAAAAAATAGGGTAAGTGTCAAAAGCATACACTCGATCACATACAAATACGATCCTCTGAACTCAAAAATAGGTATCCAAAATACGACATATAATCTAACATTCTTTTGACATCACTTATCCCTTTATGTTTACAATAAAAAAATGTAACAGTAAATATTTAACATCCAAACGCAAAAAGTGTAACGGTAAATATTTAACATTAACATTGGATACAGCTCCGATAAATTTTCACAATATTGTAGTACATGTAATATTATTAGAATGTTGTTATTGTAGTACTATCATAATGTTGATATTGTAGTACTATACGAATGTTAATATTGAAGTACATGTACTATATAAATGTTGAGATTGTAATACTATTAGAATGTTGATATTGTAGTACTATAGGAATGTTGATATTGTAGTACTATCAGAATGTTGATATTGTAGTACTATCAGAATGTTGATATTGTAGTACATGTACTATATAAATGTTGAGATTGTAATACTATTAGAATGTTGATATTGTAGTACTATAGGAATGTTGATATTGTAGTACTATCAGAATGTTGATATTGTAGTACTATCAGAATGTTGATATTGTAGTACTATCAGAATGTTGATATTGTAGAACTATAGGAATGTTGATATTGTAGTACTATCAGAATGTTGATATTGTAGTATTATCAGAATGTTGATATTGTAGAACTATAGGAATGTTGATATTGTAGTACTATCAGAATCTTGATATTGTAGTACTATACGAATGTTGATATTGTAGTATTATCAGAATCTTGATATTGTAGAACTATCGGAATGTTGATATTGTAGTACTATCAGAATGTTGCTATTGTAGAACTATACTAATGTTGATATTGTAGTATTATACGAATATTTATAATGTAGTACAATCAGAATGTTGATATTGTAGCACTATCAGAATGTTGATATTGTAGCACTATCAGAATGTTGATATTGTAGCACGATCAGAATGTTGATATTGTAGCACTATCAGAATGTAGATATTATAGTACTATCAGAATGTAGATATTATAGTACTATAGGAATGTTGATATTGTAGTATTAAACAAATATTGATATTTTAGTACTATCAGAATGTAGATATTATAGTAGTATCAGAATGTTGATATTGTAGTACTATCAGAATGTAGATTTTGTAGTACTATCAGAATGTTGATATTGTAGTACTATCAGAATGTTGATATTGTACTACTATACGAATCTTGATATTGTAGTATTATACAAATATTGATATTTTAGTACTATCAGAATGTAGATATTGTAGTACTATCAGAATGTTGATATTCTAGTACTATCAGAATGTTGATATTGTAGTACTATCAGAATGTTGATATTATAGTACTATCAGAATGTTGATATTGTAGTACTATCAGAATGTTGATATTGTAGTACTATAGGAATGTTGATATTGTAGTACTATCAGAATGTTGATATTGTAGTACTATCAGATTGTTGATATTGTAGTACTATCAGAATGTTGATATTGTAGTACTAGAGGAATGTTGATATTGTAGTACTAGAGGAATGTTGATATTGTAGTACTATAGGAATGTTGATATTGTAGTACTATCAGAATGTTGGTATTGTAGTACTCTCAGAATGTTGATATTGTAGTACTATCAGAATGTTGATATTGTAGTACTATCAGAATGTTGTTATTGTAGTACTATCAGAATGCTGATATTGTAGTACTATAGGAATGTTAATATTGTAGAACTATAGGAATGTTGATATTGTAGTACTATCAGAATGTTGTTATTGTAGTACAATCAGAATGTTGATATTGTAGTACTATCAGAATGTTGATATTGTAGTACTATCAGAATGTTGATATTATAGTACTATCAGAATGTTGATATTGTAGTACTATCAGAATGTTGATATTGTAGTACTATCAGAATGTTGATATTGTAGTACTATCAGAATGTTGATATTGTAGTACTAGAGGAATGTTGATATTGTAGTACTATCAGAATGTTGTTATTGTAGTACAATCAGAATATTGATATTGTAGTACTATCAGAATAGTACTATCAGAATGTTGATATTGTAGTACTATAGGAATGTTAATATTGTAGTACTCTCAGAATGTTGATATTGTAGTACTATCAAAATGTTGTTATTGTAGTACAATCAAAATGTTGATATTGTAGTACAATCAGAATGTTGATATTGTAATACTATCAGAATGTTGATATTGTAGTACTATCAGAATGTTGATATTATAGTACTATCACATTGTTGATATTGTAGTACTATCAGAATGTTGATATTGTAGTATTATCAGATTGTTGATATTGTAGTACTATCAGAATGTTGATATTGTAGTACTATCAGAATGTTGTTATTGTAGTACAATCAGAATTTTGATATTGTAGTACTATCAGAATGTTGATATTATAGTACTATCAGAATGTTGATATTGTAGTACTATAGGAATGTTAATATTGTAGTACAATCAGAATGTTGATATTGTAGTACTATCAGAATGTTGATATTGTAGTACTATCAGAATGTTGATATTGTAGTACTATCAGAATGTTGGTATTTTAGTACTTTCAGAATGTTAATATTGTAGTACTATCAGAATGTTGATATTGTAGTACTATCAGAATGTTGATATTGTAGTACTATCAGAATGTTGATATTGTAGTACTATCAGAATGTTGATATTGTAGTACTATAGAAATGTTGAGATTGTAGTACTATACGAATGTTGATATTGTAGTACTATCAGAATGTTAATATTGTAGTACAATCAGAATGTTGATATTGTAGTACTATCAGAATGTTGATATTGTAGTACTATCAGAATGTTGATATTGTAGTACTATCAGAATGTTGGTATTTTAGTACTTTCAGAATGTTAATATTGTAGTACTATCAGAATGTTGATATTGTAGTACTATCAGAATGTTGATATTGTAGTACTATCAGAATGTTGATATTGTAGTACTAGAGGAATGTTGATATTGTAGTACTATCAGAATGTTGATATTGTAGCACTATCAGAATGTTGATATTGAAATACTATCAGAATGTTGATATTGTAGTACTATAGGAATGTTGTTATTGTAGTACTATCAGAATGTTGATATTGTAGTACATGTACTATATAAATGTTGAGATTGTAATACTATTAGAATGTTGATATTGTAGTACTATAGGAATGTTGAGATTGTAGTACTATCAGAATGTTGATATTGTAGTACTATCAGAATGTTGATATTGTAGCACTATCAGAATGTTGATATTGAAATACTATCAGAATGTTGATATTGTAGTACTATAGGAATGTTAATAGTGTAATACTATCAGAATGTTGATATTGTAGTACTATCAGAATGTTGGTATTTTAGTACTTTCAGAATGTTAATATTGTAGTACTATCAGAATGTTGATATTGTAGTACTATCAGAATGTTGATATTGTAGTACTATCAGAATGTTGATATTGTAGTACTATCAGAATGTTGATATTGTAGTACTATCAGAATGTTGATATTGTAGTACTATAGAAATGTTGAGATTGTAGTACTATACGAATGTTGATATTGTAGTACTATCAGAATGTTAATATTGTAGTACAATCAGAATGTTGATATTGTAGTACTATCAGAATGTTGATATTGTAGTACTATCAGAATGTTGATATTGTAGTACTATCAGAATGTTGGTATTTTAGTACTTTCAGAATGTTAATATTGTAGTACTATCAGAATGTTGATATTGTAGTACTATCAGAATGTTGATATTGTAGTACTATCAGAATGTTGATATTGTAGTACTATCAGAATGTTGATATTGTAGTACTATCAGAATGTTGATATTGTAGCACTATCAGAATGTTGATATTGAAATACTATCAGAATGTTGATATTGTAGTACTATAGGAATGTTGTTATTGTAGTACTATCAGAATGTTGATATTGTAGTACATGTACTATATAAATGTTGAGATTGTAATACTATTAGAATGTTGATATTGTAGTACTATAGGAATGTTGAGATTGTAGTACTATCAGAATGTTGATATTGTAGTACAATCAGAATGTTGATATTGTAGCACTATCAGAATGTTGATATTGAAATACTATCAGAATGTTGATATTGTAGTACTATAGGAATGTTGTTATTGTAGTACTATCAGAATGTTGATATTGTAGTACATGTACTATATAAATGTTGAGATTGTAATACTATTAGAATGTTGATATTGTAGTACTATAGGAATGTTGAGATTGTAGTACTATCAGAATGTTGATATTGTAGTACTATCAGAATGTTGATATTGTAATAATATCAGAATGTTGATATTGTAGTACTATCAGAATGTTGATATTGTAGTACTAAAGGAATGTTGATATTTTAGTACTATAGGAATGTTGATATTGTAGTACTATCAGAATGTTGATATTGTAGTACTATCAGAATGTTGATATTGTAGTACTATCAGAATGTTGATATTATAGTACTATCACAATGTTGATATTGTAGTACTATACGAATGTTGATATTGTAGTACTATCAGAATGTTGATATTGTAGTACTATATGAATGTTGTTATTGTAGTACATGTACTATATAAATGTTGAGATTGTAATACTATTAGAATGTTGATATTGTAGTACTATAGGAATGTTGATATTGTAGTACTATCAGAATGTTGATATTGTAGCACTATCAGAATGTTGATATTGTAGCACTATCAGAATGTTGATATTGAAATACTATCAGAATGTTGATATTGTAGTACTATAGGAATGTTAATAGTGTAATACTATAGGAATGTTGATATTGTAGTACCTGTGCTATATAAATATTGATATTGTAGTACTAAAGGAATGTTGATATTGTAGTACTATCAGAATGTTGATATTGTAGTACTATCTCAATGTTGATATTGTAGTACTATCAGAATGTTGATATTGTAATACTATCAGAATGTTGATATTGTAGTACTATCAGAATGTTGATATTGTAATACTATCAGAATGTTGATATTGTAGTACTAAAGGAATGTTGATATTGTAATACTATCAGAATGTTGATATTGTAGCACGATCAGAATGTTGATATTGTAGCACTATCAGAATGTTGATATTGTAATACTATCAGAATGTTGATATTGTAGTACTAGAGGAATGTTGATATTGTAGTACTATCAGAATGTTGATATAGTAGTACTATCGGTGGGAAAGCACTACAAATATTGGCCAATGTAACCGAAAAACAACAACAACAAAACGTGAGCTGGCTTGTCAAGAACGTATATCCTGTGAAATATCCCAAGGAACTCTGCATGAATTGGCAAAAGAACAATGTAAAAGTAGAACAAAAGAATGAGATAATACCAGTCCAAGACTAGTTGCATCACAATATTTCAACGTTAGAACGTTATCATCATATTCAATTTATATTTCTAAATTGTGAGGGATTAAGTATTGCTTAAAATTTTAATACTTCAGTGCTCACTACCCTGAATATAAGTAACCTTGACCTTGAATATCTATATTTCGTTTTGAATTAATGATCGAGAAAATGATTCATCAGAACAGCTTACCCACAAACAAATCATTAGAATCAATATAAATATACTGTAATTGGAATAATTTTATTTGTGCAGATGGACATGTAGGTAAATATAGTACGTGTACCTAATAAATAAGGGTAAGGCCTTTTACAAGCATGGCAGACATCGCTTTGTTAAATATGACACGTGCTCTTATTTGCTATGTTACTAGACACCGGATATTGAATTATTCCTTTGTTAACAGTACATGGTAACACATTGATTGCATTGAATTTTTCTCTCCTATATTAACCATTTTGCGGCAATTGGTATTATCATACCCCTTTCACCTGTTAGGTGTTGTATGAAGGTAAGATCGCAACGTACATAAGGTAAAATACCATTGAATTATATATATATATATATATATATATATATATATATATATATATGTGTGTGTGTGTGTGTGTGTGTCATAACGTAAAAGAAAAGAGTACGCAATGCTGAGAAAAAGTAATAGTCCAATTCTTGAATTGATTTTCAATAAATATCATAAAAATCAAATTATTAACAAAGTTTACAATCTGAAATGGGTTTAAACAATTTAAACCTATCTAATTGTAAACAGCGTAGGTATAGTCACCATAGGTGCTAGTCGGCCATGTTGTCACTTCGAGAAATTGAAAGTACAATTACTGAAAAAAGAATTGTTGAAAAATCCTGCACTTGGATTAATTTCTTGTGTTTGTTCGATGATATTAACCACATATTAAAAGTAAGATCAAGTTATCTTGCATCGAATGAGACAAGAATGGACAACAAAATTTTGTTTTCATTTGGCACACGTGTTGCCGAGCACAGGAAATGCATGATAATTTTATCTGCAATAATAATTGTAGAGGTCTTATACCATATCACCCCCTAATAAGGGGTAATAATGATTTTATTTGTAAGTTATATGGTATAAGATCCCTAGTTTTATTATTACAAAATCATCGGTTGAACCGTTCCTGTGGGCCAAGATGCTAGATGCAGACGACATGCTCGACGGAGTTCATTATAGTAATTCGGTCTTTGCAGTTATAGGCAGATATGCTTCAAAATTATCTGATGCATTTTATCGCAGGATTAAAAAGTAAATGTAAATATATTCATATAAATGATGCGTGCTTGAAATGATTTTGTTCGTATCCTCTGTCAAACGGAACGTTAGGATTGTACTTTATTGGGTATCTATAATCAAGCCAACTATCATCTTCGCTAGTCAAGGATTTTCGGTCCACTCCATTCCCAATAAACTTTAAAATTCATGGGGAGCGGAGTGGATCGAAAATCCTTGACTAGCGAAAGTGGCAATGTGTATGCAATTTCAATTGTTATATACATTAATACTCTGATTGTTTTTTGTATTTAAGAGTACCAGTACTCCAGCTCAACAATCATGCAGATTGGTCATCTCTTGCTGTCCATGTTCTTGCTGTTTCTGGTCAGTGATCTTCACGCTGACGTCGGGGACGATGTGCAAGAAGTATCTGATGCTGTGAAAGGCGGAATAGAAGCAGCCAATACAATTACTGACATCGTATCTGGCGTTAAGATCCTTTCCAAATTCACAAAAATCATGGGCTCTGTTGCTCCCTTCCTGGCAGCCATCGGTCCACTCATGGACCTCATAACCATGTTTCTTCCGCAACAAGAAGATCCAACATTGACCTACTTGAAAGAACAGTTTTCGAAGGTGGATTCCAACTTCAGAAATATGGAAAGGCTTTTTGGAGAAGTTACAAATTTAATCCAATCAACAGGAATCAAATCACAATTTTCAACTATTGAACAAAATGTCAATGCTTTGTCATACCGCCTTCATATGTTAATGAAAGCTCCGAGAGAAGCCGCTGAAGGTCAGAAGTTTCGATTTATCTCGTCCTTTCAGGTTAGTTATCAAAATGCAGCGAAAAAAATATATGATGGTATAATGAAAAAGCAATCTTTTACGGACAATATCCCGGAAGCAGCGATGCAATACACCAATTATGATCGGAAGAAAATGCAGAGGGTGATGGCGGGATGCTTTGGACTCCTCGTGACGGCTGTGAAAGTCAACTTAGCGTACCTGGAACTGACCAATAGAACGGCCAGTTATAAAATGGAAAAGACGCACTGGGAGAAAGGCATCAAAGAAGTTCTAGAGAAAGTGAAAAGTGTGGATGCAGAAGTTACTGATGCATGGGAACACCAGAGGTTTAAAGATTTAAAAGATCTTTCGGCGCAGTATAAAGATGATAGCAACGAAGAATTTTCAAAGCGACTGTATGAATTTTATTCAGAGAAATATTACTGGAGAGAATGGGTCGTCATTGTATATAAGAAAATGGCCAAATCATGGACTGGGAATAACGGACACGTCTTTAGTCTGTGTGGAGGTGACGAATATTTAGAAATGGACGGCAGAAATGTGTTAACATCGAGCGTAGCACAAGACAAGGGGAAGATAGCCACTGGCTACTACACGAGGAAGTTAAGTGGAGTTAAAACTTACAAGAAGGTTCTTTGGGTTCGTAAAGCCTACACCGCAACGTATGTAATGAATCAAATGATGAACTTTAGCCGTGGTTCTGATGTATGCTTGCGAGCCGTTATATCTGATCGAGAGGATGCTCGAAGTCAAAGTGCCCCTGGTCGCTTAGTTGTCAAATGGAAGCACTTTTACGGCATGTTCGTTTTCGGCTAAGAACGTGCACAGCAGCTATTTACTAATGAGTAATAAAAGTTGTCCAAAATCGCAAGATTCATTTTGTTTTAATTCTCTTCCTAAACAAGTGACAGAGTGTGGGAGGAAAGTTACTGAGAGGTTCCGGAAAACTTTAAAATGATTGCAGAATTAGCTTCAATATAAATGTATCCGTATCAGATTTTTTTTATTCTGACGTTTTCGGGCTAGGGCTACAATTACATAGCATCTCCGTAATGGTGGAAAATAATTTTATGAATAATCGATAATAAGCTCCGTGTATTAGTCCCAAATGTTGTTTACACCAAAAGGAGTACCAACTATATGCTTGGGCATGTCTAATGAAGATGTTTTTCATTGAATATCATGTACAGCATGCAAAATTCTTCGTCTGCTCCGCCATGCTTGTTATCGCAAGATCTCGTAGGTGGATCTACTGAAAAACCTAAACATTGACAATCAGCGCGAAAATATAGTTACTAGAGCCATTCCGACAAAGAAAGGAAAATGTTTTAACTTGAAATTAAATCTAAACCTTTTCAATACCGAAGTAATAGCTTTCTCCTCTGTGCTCTTCCAATGATGTAAATAGTACCTTATATGGCAGGTAAACGGAGTTATCCGTAGTCAAAATCAGTGTGCCAAGAAGGGTTTAACAATCGGTATGAAACACGTCAGACAGCATTTGACCCAACGAACGATATCACAATATCCCTATACTTTTGGAGGCACGTATTAGATATATTGCGTGACCCCTTACCTCAGTTTTGAAAAATGGTGCTACGTGCCTGTTTCGTAAGCATAAAATTCACCGTACAGTGTCCTCTCTCTCATACCAGTTCAATCGCCATATATACATGTAACACCAGGTTCAGCCACCTTAACGCCGACAAAACACTAAATAACATACTCAAAACTTCACCGGTCGTTTCTGACAGAGGGAAATGAGTTGGCTTTGGAAAATTACTAGACATTTTACAAATTTTGTAAAAAAAAAAAAAAAAAAACCCAAAAAAAACAAAAAAACAACACCATAAATCATTTGAATGAAACTTTTATAACAATTGGAGAATACTTTATACGATAAAGTCATGCTAAAAATCGCACGTTCACCTGTGTACGTATTTGTACCCAAATCAGACCTTCAGACTTACTGTGTATATTGTAAGGATCCTAAATTCCTGTTAAGAGCTTGATCTTTCATTCTTTTCTTGATATTTTCTCCATTAAAATAGGTAAAATGGCTCCGCACTTCATAATTCAATATTTTCGGTACATCTCCAGTTGAACCAATAGGGATAGGGCTTTAATATTTTACATACAGATGCTTCTTGAAGAGACGTGGTACTTTGTTTTTGGTAAAGACATTTGATCTGATGGTCTTTGCCTTGGACTTTAACCTACTTTTCAAAACTTTAACCTTAGTTACATATTTTTAAGCAAAGGGACATGGGTTTAATATTTCATATTTAGATGCATCTAATCTCAGCTGAATGAGTTTCGGCTTGGCTGAATATTTAGACTGACGCCTTCTCCGAATCGCGGGGCAGTCATGCATAATTCATGTCTGGAAATTTACTTTCAGCTTTGGCCGGTTCTAGCAATTGATGTGCACATTGACACTGCTGTTCCCCTGAAATAAATGACTTGACTTAAACTAACCCTTTATTACTATTAATTTTACATTGCTATCGTCTAGGTATGAAGATCCCAAATTGAAAATACTCACGAACTTTTCCGTTCAAATGATAACTTCCATGGCACAACATTTTATCTTCTGAAATTCCTATAGCCTGTTTTATCTAGATAAGATACAGTGTATCTCCACAAACATGTACCTATTTGTATAATGCTAATTTAAAAAAAAAAACAACTATAGGAACTCTTCAGTTTTGGAGATAAGTATTGCGTAATGGAAGTCATCATTTGAACCGGGAATCTAGTGATGGTTTATTTTATGGAATTTACATACATAGACAGTAAGTAATGCAGCATTAATAGTGATACAGATTTGGTTTAATAGTCAACTATCTGATTTTGAAGCGAACAGCAGTGTCACCTAAGTGCACATTAATTGCTAGAACCGACCGAAGCTGAAAGTAAATATCCAGACACGAATTATGAAGGACTGCTCCGAGATTCGGTGAAGGCGTCAGTCCAAATATTCAGAAGAGGCGAATCTCCAAGATTCGTTGAAGGCGTCAGTCCAAATATTCAGAAGAGCCGAATCTCGGTCGAGATTAATCAGATGTCTCCTGACCGGACATTCGATATGATAGAGATAGATTAAGTAGAGTCATGCTTCCCAGCGAGCTATATTGTCTTCTGACGACTCTTTTTACATTACATCTCGTTCGCAGACGTGAGAGGTTATCAAGCCACCTTAAAATTCCGACCAAGCAAACATCTATTAATTTACAGTATAACCACTCTCGGTGAACCCAGTCATGTCGTTCTCTGTAAGATAACAGATTGTCCGAATTTCCTTATCAAATCTTTTCGGCGATTTCTAGTTTAAACTGGACTTTCAAGTTTTAACAAATTTACATGAAAATGTCCATTTTGTGCCATCCAATTAATTTCATCATGCTTTTCTAACAAGTCGACATAATGATCAAACAAATCGATATAATCGTCTGACAAGAAATGACTTGTCAGATAATTATGTCGATTTGTCAAATGATTATGTCGACTTGTCGGAAAATTATGTTGAATTGTAAAAAAAACAACAAAAAAAGCTGGACAGCAGATAATGGATAAGCATAAGATACCGAGATCCTGTCTTCATTGTCATTATCATACAGGTCAACATAAAGATATAACCAGTCAACATAAAGATATAACTAGTCTACATAAAGATATAACCAGTCAACATAAAGATATAACCAGTCAACATAAAGATATAACCAGTCAACATAAAGATATAACTAGTCTACATAAAGATATAACCAGTCAACATAAAGATATAACTAGTCGACATAAAAATATAACCAGTCAACATAAAGATATAACCAGTCAACATAAAGATATAACCAGTCAACATAAAGATATAACCAGTCGACACAAAGATATACCAGTAACAAGGCGACACAAGGATATAACAAGGCGACACAAAGGTATGTCAAAATAGTTATCCGATAAGTAGGGGTATACACCATGCTCAAACTCCAAGTGATTAGAATACCTGTAATTTTCATATGATAACATGGGTCAGCACAATAGAGCAAAAACAGCTCCATTCATACACCCATGAAGTAATCAGTTTGGTTAAAATATCTAATTACATTTTCGTTTGAAAAATCTCAAAAATATTCATGATATTAGATCGATTATATTTTAATTTCAAACATATGAATATTGAATATAACAATAATGATTGAATGAATGTTCAAAAACGAGTTTTGGTTAAAATAACTCACTTTCATGATATTTTAATTGATGTCTACACATTGAAAGGTCGACGGGTTGACAGGTCAACCATCAAAATGTAGACAGGTTGACATTGATTTACCATTTGAACAATTCAAACATTTCAATATGTGATCAATTTACAATACATTTGTAATTTGAAAACAATAGATTAACAATTCAAAATAATTTATGCAAAAAATATCAAATTAATTTATTTCGATCCTGTCTATCTATCGACTTGTTAACCCTGTCAACAGGTCGATAACGTCTACCTATCGACCTGTTAAACTGTCGACGTGTTAATCCTGTCGACTGGTCGATAACATCTACCTATCGACCTGTTAAACTGTCGAGGTGTTAATCCTGTCGACCGGTCGATAACCTGTTGACCTTTATTAAACATTTCAATATATAGTCAATTTAGTATATATTTGTAATTTCATTACATCAAATTAACAAATTGAAATAATTTATTTCGATCCAGTCGACCTGTCTACTTATCAATTATCAGCCATGTTAACTGATGAAATTAAAATCCTTTAATTAAACAGAATCTATGAATATTGATTTAATCAAATTTGAATACTTTTTAATCATTAATTAAAGAGGGAGTTACACCGAAGCGGGAATTTTCCCCTAATTGGAGCTACGTGCCAGCACTCGTAACGTAAACTGACTTTCATCCCTATTTATACTCTTATTACGTATTTGCCATTTAAATACCTATAGGATTCCCCAGTACTAAGGGCAAGCCTAATACATTTTAGGTGTCAATACATTAGCAGGAGTTATGAGATTGATCACTGTTCTTCAATACATTATACTTAATTTTTGAAATCGTGAAAATTGAATTGTCTTTTTTTCTTCTGAGTATCAGATACAATGTATACGGTTACATGTTACGAGTGTATCAATTATCTAATATTCTATACTACTACAGTCTAAAAGTTCTTATACTCTGACCACAAACAAAATATGGGAAGTTTAGTACGCATTGATAAAATTCAACATAATTCGAAGTACATGCATCTGAAAAATTAATTCATCATTACAGCAATTTGCTACTGGTATACATATCATTTTATCCACTTAAGGTTGATCGATCCTCATGTGATGTCATAGGTTTTTTGCAAAAATCTTAATAAATTAAACTTTGCGCATGATAGAAATATATCTTTCCGAGGAATTTTATTCACTGGATATAATAAAAAAATCTGATAAACTATCATTACTGAAAAAGTTTATATTTTCCATAGATAATCAATTATTTATGATTTAAAAAATGTTGTCAAGGGCAATAACTCCTATGCTGGAATTTCCTCTACTGGATGTCTATTACCTTACACATTGGTTTCCCCAATCTCCACAATTAATCTATACATATTTATGTATTAGCATTTTTTTTTTTTAAACTGTTGATATTTAAATTTTGTCATTTCAACAAGTTTTTATCTCTTTTTATTATTCTGTTTAACGAAAATGAGCGATTTTCTTATGTTGATGTATGCTTCTGTTTTTGTATGTCTGACATCTTTAAAAAGGTGGCAACATATACATTTTCTTTGGTTATTAAATAAATTAAACTATCTTGAGTGGAAATTGATAAAGTTTTTCCACTTTTAACCATTAATATTGATAAGTCACATGAGGATGGAGCTACCTTAAACTGTTTAACAGTTATTTACCTTGTTTGGCCTTAAAGTTTTTCGTTCAAAGCTTTGCAAAGTTCACAGCGGTTTTTCGTAAAAGGCACCATGCCTTTGTCAATACCTCTCACTCAGAAAAGCATACAACCTTGACTATCAAAACACAGGTATTGCATGCTGTATTTAATTCAATTCAATTTATTCTCATATTGCACAAAACAACATAGAGAAGATATACATATACACACAATGTTAAACAAAGAATTCAGTTGATGCAATGCATGAAAGAGTGTACAGTTTATAATTTTTAACCTGGAGAAGGGTAACTCTCTTGTGAATCATATTTATGAATTTGGAAAGATTACTCATAACAGATAACTTTTTACATGAAAACAAGTTAAAGAATTTTATGGCACGTGGTATATTTGTGTATTTAGAAGATAAATAATTTTTTCTACTATCCCTAAGATTTTCACATAAATTACAAATTTTCTGGTTTCTGGGCACACCACTCCATCTGCCTGTCTCAATAGGTAACCTATGATTACTTGTTCTAAATATTGCTAATATAAGAATAATATTTCTTGGTACATTGGCTTCTAGATAATTTCTCGACGTAAAAACATTATTTGTAAATAAATTATAAAGTACACCTTTTCCTGATGTATTACATTCAGAAACCCATTTCCTTTGAAATTGATCATTCTGAGTATGTTTAATAACACTAATCAGCCATTTTTCATTTTCTACAGATTGTAAAATCCAGATATAATTTAAACCACATTCTTGTAAAATTTTCTGTTTATTTCTAACCCATTTAAAATCAACATTGTCTGTTGTTGGGTTATATAAAAATTTGTTCAAAATACTGGACAACTTTGTGTCTTTACCATTCAACAATTTTAACCAGAATTTAATCATTCTAATTTTGACATGTATATACAATGGATATCTATTAAGTTCACCATAAATCATATAATTCGGGGTAGTTGTCTTAAGATTCAATGTAAGTTTACAAAATTTCAAATGCATTCTCTCGATAATATCTAAATTTTCAAAACCCCATAATTCACATCCATAAATAAGTATTGAAACAACCATTTTATCAAACATATCAAATTGACAATCGATAGATCAATTCAATTCCCTTGTTTTTTAAATGATGGCATACATAACTCTGGTTGCTCTTTGAACAACATATTTTTTGGTATTGTAAAAAGAACCAGTTCTTAAGAAAATAACTCCTAAGTATTTGAATTCTTTAACAATTTCAATTTCATTATTATTGTATAGAAGTATTAAATTTGAGGATTGTATACCTTTGCCAAAAATAACAATTTCAGTTTTATCCACGTTCACTTGCAACTTCCACTCTTCACAGTATTTTTGAAAACAATTCAGTTGGTATTGAAGGTCATCTTTAGTTTCAGACATCAGTACTGTATCATCTGCATACAACATTAATATGAGCCTTATAAAACAGTCCAATTTTTGTTCAATTTCATCAGATAAGTTGCTCAAACCGATAACATTTTCTTGTATCAAAAATTCTTCTAAGTCGTTAAGATATAATGTAAAAGAAAGATGAGACAAAATATCGCCCTGTCGAACTCTATTTTGACAAAGGAAGTATTCAAAATAATTATTATTGTGTAAAATTTTGGATTTACAACCATTATACAAGTTAACAATAAAATTCAGGCATTTCCCTGTTAAGTTATATTTCACAAGTTTTTTCCATAATCCCAATCGCCATACTTTATCAAATACAGCCTTAAGGTCAATAAAAGCACAATATAATTTCTTTTTCTTAAGTAATGACAATTCAGTCAGGGAGTATAGTTCAAACATATTATCAGCAGTAGAGTATTAAGCCCTGAAACCAGTCTGATTTTCCTTGAGAAGATCAATATTATCAGCATACGTTGTCAATCTTCTACACAAAACGGATGTAAAAACTTTCCCAAGCCAACTTTTAGTGTGATGGGGCGATAATTTTGTGGATCAGTATAACTACCCTTTTTCTTAAAAATTGGTTTTATATTCTCTACTAACCATGCTTCTGGTACAGTTCCAGTATCAAATACTAAAATAAATAATAATACGTACAATGGTACCATAATATTAATTGTTGACTTAATATATTCATTGATGGCAGTATCCGGGACAGGCGATTTATTATTTTTATGGTTTTTACAACTTCTAATATTTCACCTGTCGTAATCGGATCATTAATAATACGTAAACAATTCGTGAGAGGGAATGTGTAGTTCCTGATCTGGACCAAGTTCATTTGTAATTGTAGAAATCTGTAATAGCCATCTCATGGTGCTCATGATTGCGTTTATTGTTCACAATTTGTCAATATTCTTTTGGATTCGAGCTTCTTAATGCTGCAACTTAGCTCTATACTTTCTGAGTGAATTATTTAAAATTGATTTATATTGTCTTGGGGCTTTATCAAATTCAAATTTGAATACGTTACTTCCGTGTGATTTCTATTTGCGTCTAATTTTCCTGCAAAAGTTTCTAGCTTTATAACATTCAGCGTTAAACCATTGTTTTGTTTTGTTATTCCTAGTAACATCTCTATAATGTGGTAAATAAGTGACAAGTGTATGCTTAGCTGAAGATAATAATAGCTCAGCTGTACTATCAAATAAGTAATCTACATCTCCCCTTTGAATAAGATCAGGATCTAATAATTTATCATCAACAATTCGTTCAATTTCGTGCAGGTGTAATGTATCTATATTACTACAGAAATCGTTTACTATTGTTGAATCCCATGATTTAATTCTTTCTGTTGGGGTGTTTTGTAATCTACCCTCTAAATCATGGCCATCAATATTCATGACGTTATGTCACCTAAATGACATGCCAATGACATGCGTATACCGGAATATTCGGCGCGTTTGTTGCGAGTCCTATTCCCAAACTAAATAGTGGAAGCTTATTTCAAATTCAGCACATTATAATAAACAGAGATTTGACAACAAACATTTATAAAAACTAGAATTGTATTACAATTAAGAAAAAAATCTAGGTGGAAAACGTAATATGAAAAAAAAATTGTGTTCGTGAGGGATTCGAACTCGGTCGTTTTGAAATAGAAAACCTGTTAATTGAACAGTAGATATACCCACCTAGGGACATCTAAACTCTTGGCTGAAGTGGCTTAACCAACTGATAGCAAAAACAATGGGGAATATACACAAACTTCCCCCCACTATATTGGGTTCAAACCATTGCCGTGGAAATAAAACCCATAACACCAACTTGATTTACCCATTTATTGATATCATAACCAGCTGAACACAAGCTGTGCACACAACAGGAAAGTGGAGATAATTGGCCGCATTGCTTACTAAAACCCAGGTCTGGGGGAAACAACCGAGCTACCAACACACAAGGTGCATAACGGGCAAAACGGGGGCCTTGTGTTGGGCACAAGTGCCAATGGAGTCCCATGTATAGAAAACAACATGTGAACAGGGGTTGCATTGGTTGACATATCTGTTTACCCTGTTTCCCAAAGAATTGCTTCCTGGTTGATAGTACTGCTGACACTGAGTACTCCAAGGAAAGCCTCCCCTCCTGTTAAAAGAGGTGGAGGGGGCCCCGGTCTGGCAGACACACGTGGACCCCAATTTACAGAGGGGTATTCTTTCCCCAATAAACATATTGACACCTGAGGGTTTATTCTTCCCCCAATAAACACCTGAGGTTTATTCTTCACCCAGTATACCACACATGCCCTTCGTCTTGATTGACAGGTGGGGGGAAACACAGGCCAGAAATGTCCCAAAATGCCCCCCAGACCCGCCACAAACATTGATATAATGTTCGGTCATTTCCCTAGACCCCAAAACACCTTTTATAGATGTAGGCCATCTCCTGTAGGTAATTAGGCAGACATTTTTGGCAAGAACTATTTACATCAATTTCCCCAAGGGGAATTTAAGAGCCACAGGTTCACACTGAGCACCACATGCACCAAGGAGTTTGTGAATGGTTTAATATGCTATCTGAGACTACCCGAGACTGATTTACAAAGATAAATGCATGTGATTACAGCTTGCAATGACAAATTGAACAAAGTCCAAATTTATTGGACATGGCAGGATGAATATGTGGATTATGACTTTTGATTATGGGATGTACTTTGAACTAAATCTCAGACACACAAGGAAAATCTCCGATACGAGTCTGAAAGACCTGCACTTAAACAGATGTAAATACAGAGCCGACCCAGACATGCCACATGTACCAATTTTTGTCAGCACCAATGAAAGATTGCTTTCAAAAAGGAGAAATCCAGTCTCCCAAATGGTGAAGAAACTGACCAACTCTGGACAGGGAACGTTAATTTCCAATATAACTACATGGACCAGGAAAATCTCCGACACGAGTCTGAAAGACCTGGACTTAAACAGGTGTAAATTCCGAGCCGACCCAGTGTACACATTTTGTCGGCACCAACTAGAGATTGCTTTCATGAAGGAGAAATCTAGTCTTCCAAATGGGGGCAAAACTGAACAACTCTGGACAGGGAACGTTAATTTACCATGTTTTTGGCAATTTGTCCAAAAGTCGACCCACTTAGGGATAACTTGAAAACTGAATATTATATTCTAACCTTTTGATCATAAGGACGTAGGAATTTTTATTGGGCATGGCACAGAAAGAATCCTGGATTACACCTTGGTCATATGATGACCTACGTGGACGTGAACAAGAAAAACTCCGACAAGTGGGATGACAGAAACATACGTGTGTGTGTATGAATTCTGATGTGTACAAATTACTGCAAACCAATGAAAGACTCTGCTTTCAAGAAGGGGAAAACAAATTGACCAACTCTGGACGGAAGACACTGCCTAAGCGAAAGCAAATTGACCCCCCCCCCCTAAATGTAATAGTTTACATGAAAACAATCTGGAAGTATAAGTGTACTTATATGGAGTATGAGATTGGACTAGAACATTAGGGGCTGTAGTGTCTGTGGAATTGACTCCTGGGTAGGCCCTACTGCAACATATGAATGAAATTACCAAGGGGGTGACTGAATTGCTCTGAAGTATATCTTGCGGTGTGATGTACCATAGCCAAAGTTATGGATTGATAGGACCTGAACCAGAAGTTGGCAGGTCTGTATGTGATACCCGACACCCCCGATGTGGTGAGACAAGCGTCTCGGGTGTGCTGTTTTTAAACATTATCTACAAAAGACTAACGTAGCTCTGCCCTGTAATACTCATGATGTGCTGGATTTTGTCTTAAACCGGGCATGGTTTCCCCAACTCCTAGTATCACCCCCCGATAAATCCATGGGGTTTGGATGGCCAAGTGAAACCATACACTCCAGTATGCTTAAAGGTGAAAAGGAACCTAACCAGAGATGGCGGTCGCCCGCTCGGACACGTGGGTTTCCTCCGGGTACTCCGGTTTCCTCCCACATAAATGACCCCCTAGCGCAAACATCCGTGCATCAAAAAGACCCCATTGGAAATAAGCTTTAGCTTAATGGTTTATCCTTGGTATCTTATGTATGTATGTTTGTATGTATGTATATACCGAATAAAAATTTATTTTTAGAGATAAGAATTGCCGATACAGATTACCTTTTGGCCATATTGTACATTGTATGATTATATAACAAATGGGTTTGAGTACCTGTGAAGGCCAGACCAACATGGCCACCTGACCAATAACTTGGGAGAAAAGAATTGGTTGTAGTAGAGTACTCGTTACAACCGGAAGGAGGAGCCCCGTCCCCACCAACCTGGGGTGTAAAAACTTTAGACAAAAGTTTAACATTGAGCAACGAGTATAGGGTTCTTTGGACATGACTATTGATATTGCAGCATGGTCAGCACATTAAAGAGCCCACTCTGCTACCGCCCTGGTTTTGGGAACAAGTCAATATGTGGTACCTGACCCACAGTGAGCGACCCCTAGCACTGGGGTGGGTGGGGTGTGCGTGGAAGACCAAAAAAATTTGGAGGCTTCCATGGTGTTGTTGTGCTCAAACATGGTTGAAAAACTGACAGAGTTTTGACTAGACCTGAGGGGAGCTGGGCTGGGTTAAAATAAACGAAATATGGTGTAGATGCAAGTAGCTGCGTGTATCTGGTATGACAAAACCGATTCTACTGGCAGGATCTTAGACTCTGTCAGATGGTGGATATGCCAGTGAGTAGAATGACAACGAAACTTGCTTGCGTGGTGAAAATGTGCTGTGTTTGGGGTGCTCTGCGCCCTATGACTAAATGGGGGTAATTGAGGTTAAAGCTTGATGAGCTGCACAGCATGAACTATTGGGTATGTGTAATAAAAGTTCTTTGGTCTAGCCGAAAAGTATAGATAAAAAGCTGGTCTACAAAACTAAGTAATAGTTCTGAACACCCGTGCAAACCGTCGCTACTATTGCCAAACAGAGCAACTGCCTTAGCCCTAGATTTTTATTATTTTTTTTTGATGATGCATGGCATTGGTAGCCAATATATATATAAAAAAAAACAATTCCAAGTACTGGAGCTACAATTATGAAGGCAACACCATGCATGTGTTTTGCTGAGGGGTTACGTGCACCCTTAAGCTGGTAATAATAGGACCTACTAGTGTAGTATGGTTAACTGGAATTTATGCCAATCTCCCTCCACTACCAACTGTGTATATTACTTAAACTTATGTGTTGTGATAGAATATGAACCGACGACAGAACTAGAGAGTGGTTTGTTGATACACATGTTGCCTACTATAGACTTTACCAAATGGCAGAATTGGGTAGTGGATTTCCTCAATGTAGAGGTTACGTAGTAATGGAATAACAATTGGCTGATACCAACAAGTGAGCCAATAAGCATGCTGCTGTATACAGAGTTACTACAAAGTGATGGAAAGTAAAGGGTATATATCTGCAATTGGGAGTGAAACGGTGGTAACTTATTACATTACCGGTGCTTGTGTTACAATAGAGAAAAAAAGAAGGGGGAATTAAACATATAAATTATATGAAATGGAGTTTAAACAGACGTGACTATAATATATATAGGCCCTATACCATATGAATTGCTAACAGCCATTTGTAGAACAGTTGATTTGCAGATATAAATTATCATTTGGTTTGCAAGAAGTATCTGCATAGCAATACTTGCCTAACTTTGCTGCGAGGTAAGGAGGTGAAAACTGTTGCATCCAGGTTCCTATGGGAATATTTGCTTGCCTTGGCTGCTAGGTAACCGTAAGCTGATGCCCATATTCCAATACCTGAATTCGGCTCTCACCGGGGAACTCGTCTATGCTGCTGCATTATCAGTAGACAGCAAGCATGGCTGTTAACTTCGTGATGTCCAGGTGCCTATGCTTGATTTTGGCTCTCAATAGGTTTCATCTCCGGGGGAAATCGTCTAAGCTGCTGCAAAATTTTCATAGCAGACATGGGTGCTTGGGTGGAATTCCCAGCCTGGCTTATTCAGTCTTCCTCTGTACCTAGGCAGGGATATTCGTTGTCTGGCAAGCTGGCCCTGGGTTTAGCGCTTTCTAGCAGCTGTTGTAGGGTGTATAATGAAGGATGATAGCGGATTTCTGACAATTTTCAACAATTGATGGCTGGTGCCACATTTGACAGTGGCGGGTAAATGTTACAGGAAGTAGTAATGGGTTGTTAACTTGTACGGTAGAGACTTCCGGTTAAGAGATTAGACAAGTTGTACCACAAATGTTTCTCAAACTGGATACAAAACTGATATACAAATATCTAGTCAATTAACTGGGATTATTTGTATATGGCATCAAATAATCTATATTATCTATAAAAGTCTTTAACCACTGAACCACGCATTAGATCCTACATAACTAACGAAAATTAACGTACATGTGAGGTTGAAAATAATATCAGTGAAGTCGTTTCGATTTTTTGAAATTTACAACAACAACAAAAAAAAAAACAACTTTATGAAACAAAATTTCAAAGTGACAGTTTTTTTGGGGGTGAAAAACTTGAAGAACATGTTCATGCTAAATTCATTTTGTTTCACGGAGGCAGTTTTTCTGAAATTCGGGGATACCCCTCAATTTTAACGCTAAAAAATCATATAAATTGCCTATTGCTTGATTTAAACTCGAATTATTTTGGCTAATTTTTGTCATATCTTGCGCATGCTAAAATATTTACTTAATCGTAAATCCTTAATTTAAATATATTTCTCTTTTATTCGTCCTGTACTAGAATATGCTAATGTAGTATGGGACAATTGTACACTGAGGGCACAGGCAATTGCATCGCTTAGGGGTCGAATTTACTATATAAAGAGTTACTCTTTCTATAGTAAATTCGACCCCCAAGCGATGCAATCGCCTGTGAGTGAGGGAATCAAATTCATTGGAAGATTGTACTGTACAGGTATCAGCACAACGCACCATTACTGGACTGAGAATCAACTCTTCCAGAACAGCACTCTATCATGAATTGGGTTGGGACACCTTGGCATGTCGTAGAAAAATCCATAAACTCACTTTATTTTATAATATAGTACATGGCATTGCTCCCCAATGTCTACAAGATCTATTGCTTTCAAATATACCACCTCAACATTCATACATCTTAAGAAACGATGATAATCTCAAATTTATTCTTCCAAAAGTTCAGACCACATCATACATGAATAGTTTTCTACCCTCCGCAATCAGATTATGGAATGATTTGCCAATACACATTAGAAATATTTCCTCACTTGCATCATTTAAAAATGCCTTGAATAAATTCTATTGCTTACAACCCAATAAACTTTTTGATATTGGTAAACGTAAAGGTAACATTGTGCACTGTCAACTTAGAAACAATGCAAGTAATTTAAATGCAGATCTTAAATCCCACTTCTTACGAGATAGTGCTACTTGTGATAGGCGTGGCCACCATACTGAAGATTCCTTTCATTTCTTCTTCAAATATCCTGAGTTTGCTGACCATAGAACTAAGCTAATCTGTAACTTTGTGTTCCTATAACACTGAATTTACTATTATATGGTGAAAAATGTTTAAGTTTTAAATACAAAGATTTTTTTTCTTCAAATTGTTCAAAAGTATATCTTGGAAACTAATAGGTTCTTTTTAAGTATCTCATGTTTTGTCAATTATGCAATTTTCTATTTTTGGTATTTTGTTTCCCCTTTTACCGGCACTGCCCCCTTTTTTCTTTTGTTATATATTCTTACTTTTCTTTCTTTCTCTTTCAAATTGTATAAATATTTTTCATTTTATTTGTTTTTTCAATTTTTTCTTTTGCTTTTCGTTTACTCATTCTATATGTTTGTATGTGTGCATATATCGAAACTTTTCTTATTCCATTTATTTCTATTTATAATATATGTGCACGTTCATGTGACTGTTCTCTGTTGTATATGTTATTTATTTGTACATGTGTGTGCCTTGTATTTCCATTTCACACTTGACCTTGATGTAGGGAGAGGGCTTAAATAGGCGATGCCTGCTGCCCGATCCCATTCATTTTGTGAATAAAATATAGTTTAGATTAAATTACATTAAATCAATACACGTCTTTAAAACTTATTTTCACAAATGTTTAAATCAAGACATAATTTCCAGTTGGTTTTAACATATATTTGAATAACTAAATTTTATCGATCTTACATGCAACACCTTTTGGGAAATGAACACGAGCCGTGCAACACCTTCTTTTTTATTATATCAAAAATGAATTATACGAACATTCATGTACTTCATTAATATTTCCACAAGATTAAAGGGGCATTAACTGTCATTTTTTAATCAAAAAATTGAATTCAATGAAAATTGCCTCCATGTATCTTATATATTTCAGTAATAACACCAATATTTAATGATTTCAAACACCTTTACTCTACAATCAGGCACATAAATATGTAATTTTAGTGATTATATAATAATTTTTAACAAATTTACATAAAAATGCCCAACATGACCCCTATCCATTATCATCATAATTACCTGACTAATCGACACGAATATCTGACAGGTCAACAAGAATATCTGACAGGTCGACACGAATATCCGACAGGTTAACACGAATATCTGATAGGTTAACACGAATATCTGACTAGTCAACACGAATATCCGACAGGTTAACACGAATATCTGACTAGTCGACACGAATATCTGACAGGTCGACACGAATATCCGACAGGTCGACACGAATATACGTCAGGTTAATACGAATATCTGACTAGTCGACACGAATATCTGACAGGTTAACACGAATATTCGACAGGTTAACACGAATATAAGACTAGTCGACACGAATATCTGACAGATTAACACGAATATCTGACAGGTCGACACGAATATCTGACAGGTCGACACGAATATCCGACAGGTTAACACGAATATCTGATAGGTTAACACGAATATCTGACTAGTCAACACGAATATCCGACAGGTTAACACGAATATCTGACTAGTCGACACGAATATCTGACAGGTCGACACGAATATCCGACAGGTCGACACGAATATACGTCAGGTTAATACGAATATCTGACTAGTCGACACGAATATCTGACAGGTTAACACGAATATTCGACAGGTTAACACGAATATAAGACTAGTCGACACGAATATCTGACAGATTAACACGAATATCTGACAGGTCGACACGAATATCTGACTAGTCGACACGAATATCTGACAGGTCGACATAAATGTCTGTACAAGTAGACATAATTGACAAGACAACATAATCTTTTGACTAATATGAAGATAAATCCGCAAAAATCATCGAAATTCTCAAAATTTTCACTTGCAAAA
This sequence comes from Ostrea edulis, assembly GCF_947568905.1. Taxonomy (NCBI): domain Eukaryota; kingdom Metazoa; phylum Mollusca; class Bivalvia; order Ostreida; family Ostreidae; genus Ostrea; species Ostrea edulis. The sequence goes on along the minus strand of NC_079167.1, from coordinate 29,631,595 downwards.
AATCTACTTTAATCGCCTGTCAGATCGATTGTGCACTTGTCAGAGAGAGAGAAAACCCCAGCAATTTGACAAGTGGGTTGCCGTAAATGATATATGCCTATAGTCCGTTAAAGAGATTTTCTGCTCATATTACTAATTGTTCACTGTAAATAGTTTCTAGATAAAAATTACTTCCTTACTTACTTTTTGGCCAAATTCTGAGATTTCGTTTTCAAGTTTAGTCGACATGAAATGATATTGCAAGTCGACATGAAGATCTGACAAGTCAACATAACTATCCGACATAAGAGTGACAGAAATGTGTCACAATTACTTTCTCATGAAACACTAGATGACCACTAGAATACATCATATCACATGCCAACTTTACAATCAAGTGAACGATGTAATAGAATCAAGGCTAGACACAAAATGCGCCACGTTCGTGAATGGCGCCATATCAGCAAATACTTTGTTTATTGTAAAACTATGTGATGAAATATATTTCGATTCACATCCCCGTGGATGGATGTATAACACTGTGCTCAAGGTAAGCCAATTAAAAACTATAATAGGAATGTTCTACTTATGCTGGTCATGGAATCTAATTTTAAGAATTGTATTTTGATATTTATTATTTCAGAGCTGGGCTACAAACTAAATGAAATCGAAATGAAAACTAATATCTGGAAGAGATATCTGTATAATTTGGAATTCGCAATAAATGACACACCTTTAGAATCATACACGTACATATACACAAGTCTTCATGACCATAAAGTGATCTATCTCACGCCAGTGACAAGATAATCCATCAAATATGAACGATTTTAAGTCAAAGTCAATAAAATTCATTATTGAGCTTAACTTTTTCACAAGTCAAGGGTTTACACAAAATCTAACTCTGACCATGAAGCCTGATTAGTATATATGATAAAAAACTAAACTTAGCCGGCTGACAAAAATTTCTCATGCATTAACTATGTATAAAAAGATATCTTGTATTTTAAATCTAACTTCAACGACACAAGAAATCGGTATTGAATCATGCAGCAATACACATGATTTTATTTGAAGTTTTAAAAACACCTACAAAACATTTCACATAGGAGTGCCTTTATAATGTTTGTAAATAGTTTTATAATATTCTTTTTGTTGATGCAGAACATAAATTGTTTTTAATAATAATGGTAATAGTAGTAATAATAACAATAAGAATGCATTTGTAAATCTGCCAATATAATACACCCCCCCCCCCGCCCCCGTGCTGAACAGTAGGAATGGCAATATATTGAAGTAACTAGATATTAAAAATATGCATAAAAATGATAATAAAATCAATGCAAACTAAAGATAGAAAAATGCCATAAAAATATTTGCCATCATAGAATTTAATCCCTCTCGACATTTAAAATTACAATGCTTGAATATTTTTAAAAATAATTCCACGACAAATTGCATAATATTTATATCAATCATATTGTTATAAACAACCCAATCTCTACAAGAACCGCATATTGAAATTCATATTTAACAATTGTGAGATAAAAACACCTGAAAACTCGGATATTTCGCAGCTCAGTTTTTGTTCTTGAACAATCATTGAAATATCTAATGAAATAATAGAACATGTCATTTATTACCATAACCATACAAATGACGTAATGGCCAAAACTTACAAATGAAGTGGCGAGAACAAGTTTTAAACAACCCATTACAAAGGACTAAATTTGTAAATTTAAACAACCCATTACAAAGGACTAAATTTGTAAATTTAAACAACCCATTACAAAGGACTAAATTTGTAAATGAGCAAATAAACCGGTAACTTACACAAAATGATCACAGCCAATATATTTCTTTAAAAAAAACAACAAATAACAAACCAAAAAAAAAACAACAACAAAAAACCAACAAAAAAACCAACCAAAAAACAAAAACCAAAAATAAAATTAAAAAAATATATATACAGAGAGATAAAATTTAAACAACGCCACTATTGTAAATTTATGTTCAGATGGCATTGGAGGAAGCTGTTACATTACACTTGTAATAAAATAATATTACGTACTAATATTTTCTAAAAAAAAAAAAATCAAATGGAGAAGGAAAAGGTTCTGGTCTCCTCTGGGAAATATGACAGGTTAATATTTAATATGCATCTGTGTCTGGTGTCTGACTATATATATATATATATATATATATATATATATATGTCAGATATATATATATATATATCAGATGCATATATTCTACGGGTATAAATATAAAAAGATACACGAAGACGTTTAGTAAAGCTTTGGCGATTTCATTTCAAATCTTCAGAAGTTTAACATGTTTATTACAGAATCAGGTTTACTTTAGACACATTTATTCCTGATATCGTTCTGTCTCAAAAATGTTCACGCCCATTTTAGTCATGTATACATTCAACATATAGGAAAAATAAGTTTGAATTAATTTTTTTTTTTAATTAATTTTTTTTTTACCTTAAACAAACAAATTGATATGCAAACAAAAAACTAAGATGAAAAATATGAAGGAATAGACAAAATATTCTGAAAAACTATATATATATATATATATGTGTGTTTTTTTGTTTGTTTTTTAATAAAAAGTCAATAAAAAAGCAATAGGTATGTACAGAAATTCAATTTAAGAATATCAAAAGATAATAAAATGAAAAACGAGGAAGAGTCAATGAACTGTACCGTAGAAATCCCAAAACCATTCTAAACAGAAATAATCGGACAGATGAGACCGAATACTCGCCGTTTGGTCTTATTTGGGATCGTCACCATTCAAATCCAAAAAAAGTTTCTGCATTTGGAAAATACTTGAGATGTTGAAGCTAAATTTGGCATTCGTTTTAAATGTGGCATACAAAATAAGTGATAGGGTGCTATATCGGGAATACTTCAGCCATCTTATCATCAACTGTATTGATAAAACCCTAAAATAAGACAAACATAGTTCTTGAAGTTCCAAATCTTTGTGTTAAACTACTGGCGAAGCTCCGCCTTTTGGGCATGCGCAATACGTGAGAAAACCAACCCAAATTTATGAATAAAATTGATACTTCGTGTGTTTTTGTTTAAATCGAACGAATACTTTCAAGTGGCAACATTTAAGCAACTAGTGATACATTTTTTCTCTCTGTCAAATGACAACATGATACTTTTTATTTTGACTGGAGTTATCATAACTATTGCTCTGTACCAGTAAGTGCTTTATGATGTACCATTTAAATTTCATTTACGTTCTCAATTGGACATTAAATTTGAGAGCGGATCATTATCTTTTTATTTACAAATCATAATGATTTCCGTAACTTGGTTTGTAGTAATGACTTTTCAATTATTTGCAGATATTTTGTCCAACACTTCAAAACATTTTCAAGACTAGGAATTCCTGGACCAAAACCGACTTTCCTCCTCGGCAATCTTCCGGAAATTCTGAAAAAGGTAAATGCACATGAAAATTTTTGCAAACATATTCATATATCAATAGTTTAAAGAGCAATTAATGAATAACGACCGTGTGGAATTCTAGATATAATATTTAGATACTTAACTGGAACTCCCCTCCCCATTCATTAATGTTTGTCATATTTTAACTATTTAGGGACAGTTGCAAGCCATCATTGATTGGAGAAGTGAATACGGCAAGGTATTCGGGTAGGTGCTTTTATTCATCTTTTACTTGCTTTTCGTGTATGTTGCATACCATGGTCCGATAATTAGCACTGAACAAATAAGCCTCATATGGAGATCAATAGTTTCAATGGTCCCATTTTTTCGTTCAGATACTTTGAGGGATATACGCCAGTTCTCTCCGTCAGTGATCCGGACCTGTTGAAGGAAGTTTTAGTGAAAGACTTCGAGAACTTCCAAGCTAGAAAGGTACAATTATACAATATTCTACAATTATACAGTCTTATAGTTATACATTCTCATACAATTATATAACATCATAGCATTATACAATACAGTTATACAATATGCTGAAATTGATTGAATGACTAATAAAAATAGATATATTTCACACAAAATAAATGAAAAGAATATAAGGCCTATATAAATTCATGTTCATTAACCTAGAATCTACGGTGTGTTTTTTTTAAAACAAGTTTATCAAATGATAAAAAGTGGGGAATTTCCCAGCCAAAATTAAGAAAAAAGTCAAAGTTTCAGATTTGAGTATTAAACTTTAAAGATTTTGTACTTAGACAGTCGGAGTCCTATCTACTTCCTTTAATTTGCTTGGTAATGTTCATGAAGTTTATCATTTCAATTGTTTTTCAATTTCTTCTTGCATAGCTTTAGAAAATTTGGCCTGACGTAAAACTTGGAAGTTACACCAGCTTTCTAATACTGACAAACCTGTTTTTGTTTTCAGCCTTTTCCTCTGGCTCCAAGAAAAAGTTTAGGATTGTTCTTAGAAAACGGTCACCAGTGGAAGCGCAGCCGAACCTTGCTGACCCCCGCTTTTAGTGCTGGAAAACTGAAACAGATGTTTGGAATAATGAATGAATGCACGGACCACTTACTGGAGAATCTTAAAAAGAAAACACATGCTTGCAAAGTCATAGATATCTACGAGTAAGCATAGAAAACACATATAGAACCAATTGGAAAAACAATAACTATCTTGGATATACCTGTAGATTAATAATCCTTTTTTTTTTAGTCTTTACCAGTGCTTGACGTTGGATGTCATTGGGCGATGTGCGTTTGGATTGCGTACAAATGCTCAGGAAGACAACGAGGACCCATTTTTGATAAATGTAAGGAGTCTGTTCAACCGCCTCAGCAAAACCATGATCCTCCCAGCAGTCCGTAAGTACAGCAATCAGAGTTATTGTAAACCGCATACTGGGGTAATCTTGGCGTCGGGAAAGAAATGGGGTTTTGGGGGAGGAGGAGTTTAAAATATCTATGATATATATTATGTAGCTTTTTTCTTGGCAAATTTCCTTCATCCGCCGTAAAAAAGGTGTTGGAGAAGAAGAAAACCACAACATATACAACGTTACAAAATTATCTTTTACACGATAATGAAAACTGATATGATAGTTCCTTCGTATGATTTAAGCTACGAAAAACATGTATATTCAAAAATTTTCTTTCTTTTTCAGTGCTTGTTCCCTTCCTTCAGTATTTCGTTTTTGCTCTGAAGAATATCGTTGTTCTGTTCGGAATGAACCCAGTAGTGTGGATACGGACGAAAATGAGGGAGATAATTCAGATCAGAAAGGACATGGGGGTAAGTTTTACTGCCACTACATATATAGACATCTGAGTCTTAAATACTTGTACAGTAAAAGGATTTATAAATGGTTGTTCGTTAGCTTTACGTTCTGTCGAGAATGTTTCAATCATAGTGAGACCTCTCCACCTGGATATTAAGATAAGGAAACATAACATACTAAAGCAAATCATCATTTTCTTACAGGCAAATGCAAGTACCTTTGATTTAGTTCAGCAAATGCTCTTCTCGAAAGCTAAGGACGGAAGTAGCGCCTTCAGCGAGAGGGAAATCGTAGCGCAAAGCATGACTTTTCTTCTGGCGGGATACGAAACTACCAGCACGGTCCTAGCTTTCCTAAGTCACTTATTGGCCCACAACCAACCTGTTCAAAAGAAGCTGGCGGAAGAAATTGATGACATTATTGGGGAGGTGAGGAATAGTGAAATGTATATTGACAGTTTTGAATGACAATGGAATCCACTGAAAATACATGTAGTTCATTTTTTAAAATGTAAATTCACACCGTTTTACTTTTTTAGATGGATGTAAACTATGAAAATGTGAAAGACCTTCCCTACTTTGACATGGTTTTTGATGAAGTTTGCCGACTCTATCCAACAGCATCATTGTAAGTGTCTTAAAGTTAAATGATATTGTCATAGGCAAAATTTCTTAAACTTTTTAAAGTTTATAACCGGTATATAGAATTGACTCAATATTGAGTTAGAATTTGCTTTTGATATTTTACAGAATTGTGACCAGACAAGCCAAACAAACGGCGACCTACAGTGGAATCACTATTCCTGCTGGAATGAACATTCAAGCGGATGTTTGGGGTTTGCACCATGACGAGGAATTCTGGGAACAGCCCACTGTTTTCAACCCAGATAGGTAAGCAAATGTGGTGTACACTCAACAGCTGTTTTCGAAGAAGAAGAAGAAGAAAGAAAAAAAAAAAACCGGCGTGTATATGTAGTTGTATAATTTCTGCATATCAAATCATCAAAGCACTTAACATGTATGTCCAATTATTTTTATAGGTTCAGAAAAGAAAACAAACAACAAATCAAGCCCTATTCATTCTTGCCATTCGGCGCCGGTCCCAGAAGTTGTATCGGCTCCCGATTCGCGATGTTGGAAACCAAGATAGCCATGGTGCGCGTTCTGAGGCAGTTTTCATTTCTACCCTGCGATGCATCCAAAGATATTGAGCTAGAATGTCGCGGTGCAATTGTTCCGAAAAACGGAATCAACGTTTTAGTCGAGAGCCGGGATAGATCGAGGAAAATTTCCCGGTACAGTTGAATGGACATTATCCGCAGGTATTTACAAAGACCTCGCTTCTTTGTCTGAGACAATCCCTGGCATCACACTAGGATTTGCAGGAGTAGTCCAAAAATCGCAGCAAAGAGTTGGATTAAATCAAAAGAATTGAAATCCTAAGTTCTCAGACAGTTCTCATTCACGCCTAGATATTGAACTGGAGTGCCTTGGTGCAAGTGTTGTAAGAATTGGAATTGAACTTTCAATGACATGGATGCAGACAGTGGGATGACAGCTACATCTGTGATATGACATTTACATATCTTATGAATATATTTATCCGTGACTATATAGTGTACATGCGGATTTGAACTGTGATATTGAATGTCGTTGTATTTAAACATTTCCTTGATGTGTTTGACATTTTACAAGGAAAATATTTGTCATTGGACCAATTTTGTTATTTGTTAAGTTTGAATTCGCTTTGTCGTAAGATAAGAAAAAGGTGAATGAAAAGAGAAAAAAATCAAGTGTCTGTGGTTATTTTTAAAGGATAGTACATTACCTTTGTTATACATGTGACAGGGACTGACTAATGATATGGGGTGAAACTATTTCGAAATACCAATATTTAGATTTTATCTTAAGGAGGTATGCTACACCAGAAAAATTTTATATGGATGAAAAAATGGAGGATATGTACAACAATATTTTGAAATTAAAAACTTTCAAATTTACTTTATTTAGTCAAAAAATGCAGTTTTGGTAGAAAGCAATATGAAAAAAAGTTTAAAACCCCTGCTGGACTCGTGATCTACAATTCAGCAGTGGATGTTCTTTTTTCTCTCATTTATTTCAACGTGCTAACCTACTGAGCTGCTCAGCTATGCGAGAAAACTTTAAATGAATAGATTAATATTGCTAATGTTCATATTTTCATCCATATTTCAAAAAGGAAATCGGCCATTATGACGATACAGAGTACCTCCTTAAGTGTAAAATTAATCATATTCCACACAAAAATAGGATAGGTTTAGTTTCAAATTATGGCGAAAGACAATATCAGAAATTATTAAAGAAATAAATTCAGTGTATACTGGAGAAAAGTATCGCTGTTCTTGCCTACATGTACAGGAATTTTCAAAAATGATTTTTTTTTTTATATATTTACAATCTACTTTCAATTTTGTCAGAATTTCCAGCCTTTAAAATGGACGCGCACTATATTCATCAAGATCAATGCGCACATTGGTCACACATGAGGGTCGAGATGACTGTCACTACAATTGGTAACGATATCAAAGGCTAAACATATGAAAAATTTAAATACAAATGCCATTCCATGTTCATTCCCATAGTCCCCTACCTCTAACGTTATGACATGTTGCCAATTTGCATGCAAGGGAGATGATTAACACATTGGAGCTTCAAAGGGTTATCACAGGAAAAAATATGTGTATACAACGCAGTATTTTTAATTTAAAGCAATCCGGTGTGTGTGGGGTGGGTGGGTGTTATTTTGTTATGTCGAAATCAAGAATTTGTCTAACAATTAGCCTATGGTTGTCATGGCAACACCAATTATGCAAATGCAGAAATAATTAATTCTTCGAATCTGTAATTGGATCGGCAACGAACTTGCGTGCAAAACTCGAAGCAAATTTGTAAATGTAAACTTCTCACCTGTTGCACGATTCTTCACAGTTTGAATAGTGTAAGAGACAAAAAAAAAGTTATCAACGTTAAGATATTCATAGTGAGATTAAGCAAATAATTCAATGTACCGCAGTTATAAATGTATTGTATAAATGCACGATTAGTTCCATGTCATGCAATACATACATGTATAGCGAATTGACTTCATTAAAGATGCAAACTTTTATGTCCCCATTTATCGATTCTAATATACATGTAAATAGCAAGATGTCCACATGTGGGCAGTTAATTAGATAAGCATATTGATTTCTTGTCATTTTTATCCAAACTTTATAAAAGTTACACTGGTAGTGCACTCTATTTTACACGTGGCACAAATCAAGTACAAATGATTAGGTGCATACTCAAATAATGACCATGTGATCATGTGAATTGGCTGATGCACATAAAGAGAGAGAGAGAGAGAGAGAGCGAGCGAGCGAGAGAGAGAGAGAGAGAGAGAGAGCGAGAGCGCGCTAATGAAATATAGAATTATCTACGCTGGTTCATCAGTCGAATTTTTAAATAATGACGATCTCAACAATAATGATGGCAGCAGCAGAAACTTCTTTTTTTCATTACATTTTCCTATACCGAGGGATATTTTCCTGATATTTCAGTCGATAGGGATATTCGCACAGCTTGCATATTCTGTAATATAGTTATATAGTTATTTGTTTTCGCATGGCCACGGTGAGGTTAAATGCATGTTCGCGCTGATTGAGTGGAGCCATTTCAAAATGATGCACTTCCTTGTCCAAAATATTACGTATTGTAACCTTGCCATGACTTTATCTAAACTGTTTTTATCAAGGGTTATACAAACAATCATGTGTTTGAAAGTACATTTTAAAAGTAGCTAATGAGGAGACATGGACAATTTCAGAAACAGGAAACAGTCATTCATTCTACACCGGCAAATGATAAAACAAATAAATGAAAATCATTAACTTAGTTTTATTAGTTTATATGTTTACATACAGTAGAAATCATTTTGTTTATTGTTTATTTTTTCCATCATTATTTAAGGATTCACTTATACGTTGACGATTAACAGAGGATTTTCCTCGTATGGTTGTCATGTATATTCAACTTTGAATTTCGTGATTTTTTAGGAAACCTTTCTTCTTTTTCAAACAAAACTGTTAAATGTTGGGGTGTATCAAGTCGCGCTCCTTGGTCCTTTATTAGACGCCACTAAACATTACATGTATGATGTCCTGCATATGTATTCAACTGAAGCCGTGTAACAACGATATATTTACATTCACTAAATCTTTTCCCTTATTATGTTCCCCAAACAAAGTTTGGGAACATATTGTTTTTACTCTGTTTCTTATTATTATTATTATTATTATTATTATTATTATTATTATTCTTTTTCTCCGGTACTTTTTTGTCCGGTAGTGTTCTCAGAAACTACAAAAGGGATCGATATGAAACTTTCCAGGATGATAGTATAGCGTTTGTAGATGTGCATAGTGATAGTCATTTTGTTTGCACGTGCATGCACGCGCGCGCACGTGCATTGCAATTTTGGTACAAAAAATGGAAAATCAGAATATTGAAGGAAGCGATATAAAACCTAAATAGGATGATAGTATATCATTTGTACATATGAAAAATAATAGTTATTTTGTCAGCACGCGCACGCATGCGCGTGCACGCGCATTCCAAAATTTGTACACTAACTTTGGAATCAGTCTAACTTTTTTGTTGTTCATTGAAATGGCTTGAAATTCATATCATAGGTAGATATTGAGACCCTTAACTGATTTACATAGTCAAAATTACCAATTTGCACGCGCATGCACGTGCGCTTCATTTTGATTGGATAATACTAAAATGTTTGTAACTATCTTATTTATGAAGCGAATGAGATGATATTCACAGCATAAGTAGACAATATGTGTATCTATATATTGGTGTAATAAAAAAATGCCAACGTACACGCGCATGCGCGTGCAACGTTTTTTAAATGTTCAATTTTTAAAGGACGATAAGGTTTTTGTTTTTCATCAAATTCTATTGATATTAATGGTTTAGATGTGTCTTGGTACTCCTTACAAATTGCTGTGGTTAGAATTACTGCTAAGCACGTGTATGCACGTGTGCTGAATTCTGATTGGACGATTTTAAAATCGCTATAACTTTCTTATATTTGGTGGAAACGTTATGAAATTCATACTGTGGGTATATGATACAAATGCCTGTTGAACGACATCAACAAAAATTCGGAATCGTACACGCGTGCGCGTGCATGCACGTGCAACACTTTCTTTCATTTCTTGGTACTGAAATGACCATATTGAATGTACTACATGTAATTAAAGACTAAAATAAAATGATTTTTTGCTATAGATTTAAAAGGACATCACTTTTTAATTGGGGGAGGTTTGGGGAACATATGTAACGGTCCCCGTTACAATTAGAACTAGTATTTATTTTGAAATTGACATTGCTTTCAACACAGACAATGAATGCGTATATGAAGCGTCATCAAGGTCAAAGAGTGCATTGATTGTTTCGTATTTAAAACGTAACGAATGGAGAAAATACATAAAGATATAAACAATAAAATATCTTTCTGTGTTGTTTTATCGGGTTATGGATTTTTTTCTGCAATGCTTCCTACCTAACGCGGGTTATATATTTTTTTTTCTACAATGCTTGCTATCTTCATCACCCGATGAAACAACAAAGAAAGCATTTTATTGTTGTTCATACGACACATTTCACACGAACTTTATATGAAGCACGTGCACATAACTCTCCGGAAATTCTTACAGAAATCATGAAAATCCCAACAGCCAATAAGAAATCTTCGAAAATTTTCCTTTTTTTATGAATGATTGAATTTCTTAGTTTATTAATATGTCAATAAATAACATACATATTCACAATATGACAAATGGATAAGCCTTTTTCTTCAAATTTCATAAAAACGGGATTGACGACTAATCATTAGAATTATACTGTATGTCATTGTCGCTAGCAGTGCTTACTCCGGGAGTGAACTGTCCTACATGTACATACAAGTATGTACCGTGTGAACGGAGAATATAGGCGTAATTTATGACGATGATTGTGAGTATAAAGGTCAGGATTTTTGGGGGGAAAAATTACCACCACACAAAACATTTCAACATTAAGTACCAGTGGCGGATTTAAGGGGGGTGGGGGACGGAGCCGGCGGCGCCCCCCCCCCTAAAATTTTCAAATTTAAGGTAAATCGGGGTATCTTGTTTAGAAAAATGTACTAAACGACAAAAGAGGCAAAAATTTCTTCCACTCCCGGAGAAATAAATGACAAAAACTTTTGATTTCTTGCATTACTTTATTGGGAGAACTTAATTTTGTTCCAGAAGCCCTTAAAATTTGCGTCATTTTTGTTAAATTCACCTGATTAGAAATTATAGAAATAGTACAAATGACTAAATAGGAGACATATTTCAAGCCCTATAAAATCTGTAAAATCCCGGAGCTTCCGGGGGCTTCGCCCCCTGCCCCCCCCCCCCCAGGGCTTCGCTCTGGACCCACTGGGGGCCTCAAAGCGCCCCCAGACTCCACTGTCTCATAAAGTGGCGCCCCCCGTAACCGTAATTCCTGGATCCGCCCCAGAGTACCCCTTTTCGTAGACAACGAGAAGATCACTGGATCAGGACTCTAGGTACTGCATTTCCATACGAATGCGAGGATAATGTATATGGTGTAGGAAATTTGACTAGTCCACACGGAAATAACGTGAATGTGAATGGACTCTTTCCAAGTACTCAAAGACGGAAACGCAGTCATGGACATCGTTCATATAAAAGACCAAGTATATAAATAATGTCACGTTTGATTCACTTTTATCTTACGTCAACAGACAATTAGGTCCACATCATATTCGCTCAACACATTACTCTATTCCATTGAGAGTTTTACATCCGTTATTTGAAGAAGTCACAGCTAGGCTATACTTGGATTTTTCCACACTTGAATATAGACTAAACTCTATGATTATGGATGTTGCCAATCACAGGCTCTTTAGACCAACACGGGTTATGGATGATATTCCTTCCGAATCATTCCGCCAGTTCCTTAAGCGCAAATTTACAAACAAAGGAACAGATGCCGTCAACATAAGCAACATTCTTCGTCATAAAAGGGTTCAGTCGTGTATTCCAACTTATTTCAAGTCCAAGTCTACAATCTGTATGTCGTACAGCTATACTTCTACCATTGTATCCAAACTTTTTAATTATAAACAAACTTTGCAGTGCCTAGATATAGTCTATCTTATACATAATCCACCTACGTGTTCTTGTTCGTCTTCTGGACATGTCATCATTGACGATGTTGATATGACCTCAAATCATATATTCTGAAAGGTTTTAGATACAGAGGACCCCGGTCTTTCAATTGGCGACAGAGCGTCATCTCTATTGTGAATTCTGTCAAGAATTATGCCAGACAATGGGCTAAATATGAGCCAGACAATGGGCTAAATATGAGCCAGACAATGGGCTAAATATGAGCCAGACGATGGGCTAAATATGAGCCAGACAATGGGCTAAATATGAGCCAGACAATGGGCTAAATATGAGCCAGACGATGGGCTAAATATGAGCCAGACGATGGGCTAAATATGAGCCAGACGATGGGCTAAATATGAGCCAGACGATGGGCTAAATATGAGCCAGACGATGGGCTAAATATGAAAAAGAAGAACTTGATACATTGTCAGAAAGGGTTAAAAGTGCAAGAGGAATATTAAAATCCCGCATTAGAAACATCTAAACAAAAGTACGAACCATGTATCCTTCTTTGTTTAGTAAACCAAAAATGATAATTTTTTTTAGATAGGTTACATGAGGAATATGTTTTGGTTACAAATGACAACATTGTCTTTGTTTGTAAGGCTCATTATTACAACTGTATTTTACACGAACTTGGTTTTAATTCCACTTTTGGTAATCGTACTTATACTCCAACTGCCCTTTCAAAAGATGAAATTTCTTCAAAACCATGCTTTAGTTTTAGACGCATTTAATATCCCAGTCGATGGGTCGGATGAACATGAGTTACCGTACCTATGTTGGATTTCTAAACTTCAAAACAACCTTTACAAATAAAGATACATTGCTGGATCCAGTAAGTGTTCTTACAAGCCTCTATCTTTGTTCCTCATGAAAATATTTACAGCGGTGAAGGAGAAACTTCAAACGCACTGTGCCACTACATATGCCAGAAGTGGTGTATATCAAATGTGGATTCTAAAAAAATTCTAAAGGTATGACTTTTCAACACTTCACACGACCATTCCTCATGATAAATTAAAAGACTAGACTTTTTGATATCATAGACAGTTGAAGTAACAAAAATGGAAAACGAAAATATTCATATCTAGTGATTAGTCATAACAACACTCTGATTCCACACACAAGTACTCTGAAGTTGAAATTAAAAATATGCTGGAGTTCCTCATTGACAATATCTTCGTAGTTTTTGTTCATCAGGTCTTCCAACAGTCTGTTTGAATTCCCATTGTTACGAATTGTGCTCCTTAGCTGATATGTTTCTATATTCATATGAAGCAGAATTTATTCAAAAACTTCTACATGACAAGAAAGAATTTCTTGCTATGACCATCAATGCGACATTTAGATATACAGTGTATCGACGACTTTTTATCTATTAAAAATGCTATTTTTCATTCATATGTCGATTCGATATATCCCTGTAAACTTGAAATAAAAGACACCACAGAGTCATTCACTTCTGCTTCATACTTAGATATTCTATTGAAAATAGATATGAAAGGCAAACTAATAACTCAACTTTATGATAAACGGGATGATTTCAGCTTCTCTATCGTCAACTTCCCATATTTATGTAGCAATATTCTATTATCACCTGCATATGGTATTTATATCTCTCAACTGAATCGATACGCAAGAGCTTGTTCTGCGTATGATCAGTTTTTAAATCGAGACAGGCTACTGACAAACAAGTTGATAGTGCAGGGGTTTCAACAGTCTCGTTTAAATCAGCATTTCACAAATTCTATGGTCGTTATAACAATCTAGTTTGCCAATACAACCTCGTATCATTGGGTCAAATGCTGTCTGACTTGTTTCATACCGATTGTTAGGCCGTTCTTGGCACACCTATTTTGACTGCATGTAACTCCGTTTACCTGATCAAGATATAGGGCTCACGGAGAGTGTGACCGGTCGACAGGGGATGCTTACTCCTCCTAGGCACCTGATCCCACCTCTGTTATATCTACCCAACTATCTATTTTGTATTGCTTATGGGAGTTATGAGATTGATCACTGTTCGTTATCTTCACCTTTCATTCTTAAATCCCTTATTTCAATTGAATGTTAATGCCACTCTCTATCATCGTCATCCCGTGGGAATCCGGGCTAGAATAGGTCCCCAGTACCCCCTTTCTTGTCGTAAGAGGCGATTAAATGGGGCGGTCTTTCGGATGAGACCGCAAAAACCGAGGCCTCATGTCACAGCAAGTGTGGCACGATAAAGATCCCTCCCTGCTCAATGACCATACGCGCCGAGCATTGGCCTAAATTTTGCAGCCCTTCACCGGCAGTGGTGACGTTTCCATATGAGTGAAATATTCTCGAAAGGGACGTTAAACAATATTCAATCAATCAATCTCTGTCATCGTCTCATACATTCTGAGAGAGTAACAATCGACAACTCTGAGCCCTTCAGACATATTTCTGGGGATGAATTCGAAACAAATATAACATGTACACGGAGTACCTAAGTTTATTATGCAACAAACATTTTTTTATGTTCCCTTCCTTTGGTTGGTTGGTTGGTTGTATATAGTATAACGTCCTGTTCGACGGTTGGTGGTTGGTTGGTTGGGTGGGTGGGTGGTTGGTTGGTGGTGGGTGGTTGGTTGGTTGGTTGTATATAGTATAACGTCCTGTTCGAGAAGTTCTCACTCATAATGAGACATGTGTAGATTTCTACTGCCGGCGAAAGGCGGCAAAATTTCGGTTTATGCTCAATGATTACGGACTTTGAGCAGGGAGGGATCTTCATCATGCCACTGGGCCTCGGATGTTTGGTTTTATCTGAAGGACCGCACCATTTAGTCGCCTCTTACTACAACCAAGGATAACCCGTATCTCCACAGGATAAACCAAAAACGATTTGAAATACTACTACTGTACAAGATCCGTAGACCATAATCCATGCTTGATTTTTCTGGTTTAACGTGGTTCAGTCACTGAAGTCTGTATTTTGTAATGCGTCAATCAGCATTTTTAAACAAAATTATATTCATTTTATAGCATAATGGTAATTTCAATGACGCCCTGTAATGTTTTGATGAATTTTTGGGTCAGAAAATTGTGAATTTTCTATCCGATATAAATTAGATATACTAAGTATTGTAAAATATTGTAAATGCGCTATACTGTAGACCGCATTGTAAGGTATGTGAACTATATAACCCCTTATTTGATATTTAGAAAATCTGCTGTAACCACCCTCTAAAACTAAAGTGTTTATCACATATATATCAATATATGTTACTACCAGTAAATAAAAAAGAATCGTACTTTGGTAAGCGCATTCTGATAAAACAAAAACCGTAAAATGCATATTTGATATATATTTAGTACATTATGTAAGGATTGGACTGATGAATAAATAGAAATAAATGTATTTAGATGTGTTGATCAACAGGTTTACTATATACTGTGTATTTGTAAAACAAAAAAGACAGATTTTTATTCTGGAAAGAATTTCCATACAAAGCAAGACTCTTTATGACTTAAGCATGGCTTACTATACGAGGTTATTACTGAACTAGTAAAAGTGGAGTAATATTGAGAAAACATTGGTGAATGGAAATTTTATTTTTGATTCGTTTTCTAAATATTGATGACTGAGTACTGATGATTTATGAGACAAGTGTGATTTTGACTCGATTAAGTTGGGGAAGAGGAAACATGAATTAATGAACCTTAAATGGTAGTGGATTCAGGAATAAGTCAGAAGTTTCATAAAGCAAGTTAATCATAGGGGAGTAGTTTCAGCGGCAGGAATATTTACAATACGCAGCAATAAAAATGAATAGATAAAATAAAATGAAATAAGATGAAAATAAGATATGTTGAAAACAAAACCAAGAAATATTTATACACGATAACACTTCTAGCTGGTTGGAGTAGTGTTCATAGATTCATTTCACTGCCGACTTTACATGGTGAATTCCGTAGAACACTTTCACAACACAACCATATTACAAAAGCAGTGCTTTTTTGGAATGATTCTGAGGTATTTGGAATTTATTTTTGCACATATGTGATAATTCAATACTTAGGGTGGAAATTGGAAGATATATTCTGTTTCCGTAAGCCGTGGGGTTATTAGATATATACATAAATACAGTTATTTTAAATACGTACACAAACATGACACTGCGAGGAACGAGTAGACAATATTACTGTGTACAATGTACCAATGCACATTATTTAAATAATCATGTACATATAGCATGAAAGTTTCATAGTTTTGTTGCATATTGTAAAAACGTTCCCTTATTCAGTCCTGAATTTTGTATAATGATTTTTTAAAAACCTATTTTTCCACAAGTCATCATAAAAAGGACATTTTGAAATAAAATGAAACTCATCCTCTACACCATTTAGATCACAAACAACTTACACCATGAGCGTTCCTGATCATATCATAATCATTATGTTTTCCAAACTCAACATCCAGTTTATGGGATGAAGGTCTAAAGCGAGTGATATAGAAGATTTATAAACAGAGTCAGTAGGTTATAATAAGTCAAACTGTAAACAACAGTTATCAATCAAATGTTGATATAAAAAACCTTTTGGTGAATTTAAAATATTTTCTAGAATTGTTTATTTATAGCTATTCAATTACCTTGTAAGTATAATTATTTACATTTGAGGCATTCCAAAACTAAGATAAAGGTAGATTTTCCAGTTCTCTTTAAATGTTTACAATCTCACTACCATTAGTTGCTTGATTGTTATGACTTATTAGCCAGTGCTTAAAAATTCAAAGTTTCATTTCAATCACTAAAGATGTATGAATAAAAAGTTTGCCGAGTACTACATGTAATTCAATTTATCTATCGATTTTTTGATTTATTGTTTCGCGTTTGTGAAATATAGAAATATCCCATCGTGGACCATTTTCGTCAGATTTAGAATTTTTCAACTTTGTTTCTCTAATTTCCTTCCACAGATTACCCAGTAGATGATCACGGGAGTTTGGATTCGTACTATGTATTTAACAAAGTGTATCGTAAGTCAAATGTTGGCTTGTAATATAAAAGGCATGGATTTTATAATGTAATAATTTTGTATCCCTGATATAGCCTTTATCATGTATATAGATGAATTTTAGTATAGCATGTGATAGCAAACTAAAATATATTATGAGAAATGCTCTTTTTCACAGATGTGTCCGTTGCCCGTAAGTATTGCTATTGTTAAACAATATACATGTACATGTATCATGACATTTTTTAATTGTTTCAGTTGGAAATTTTCACTATCTTCTGATTGGTTATTATTAAGGGGTTACTTGATAAAGAAAAAAATGTTGTTCACAAGTTTTAGTGAAACTCCATTGGCTTCCAGTACATTTCAGGGTTCAGTACAAACTGTTAATGTACACATTTAAAGCTCTCCACGGTCTTGCACCTGTCTACCTTGAAGAACCGGTCAGTCCATACAATCCATTAAGGTCTTTACGATCCGAAAACGCCATGCTTATTCAAACACCAAGAGTTAAGACCAAAACGTATGGCGACAGAAGGTTTGACAAAGCAACCGCCACACTCTGGAATAACCTTCCAAGTTACACCCGCAACGAAAATTCTTTCGAACTTTTCAAGAAAAATTTAAAAACTTACTTCTTCAGACTTGCTTATCACGATTTTATGTAAGCCATTTCCAGTGACAGTATTAATATTCTTTTTTATGAAACCTTTTTGTATGTATTTTCTGTAGTTTAATCACGATTTTGTGTAAGCCAGTGCTAGAATTCATATTCTTTTAATGAAACGAATATTATAATTACTGGGTTTTTTTTTGGTTTTGTTTACACTGTTTTAGATATGTTAAATTTTTAATTGTAGTTTATTGTTGTTTTAATGTAAAACGCTTAGAGTAATTTTTTTTATTATATAATGCGCTATATAAATAATAATAATAATATTGATATTACGGATATTTTATCCAAATATAACATAGACACTGCCATATTAGGCAATTGCGGCATTTTACAGGAGCGTACATATATGTAAAAATATTCAACTTCAATGAGAAATGTTGCATGGAAGTTTATTCGAATATGTGTTGCCATGAACTCTTTTGATTATCATATATAACTTGATCTAATTTTGAGACAATTCTTAACTTTTCATTCGCAATTGTATACTAACTGATATTAAGGGAGGAATCGTTCAGCGATGGCTAATAGCGGGGTACATTCACCCTTATGTATTTCTCGTTGTTTTCAGTCATATTTGTGGTTGTGCGGTCATGTGTCTATGTATAGGCGTATCTAAATGTGGACAACATTACAAAAAATCCCAAATTTGAGTTTCAAATATTTAATAACTGATAAGAGGTGATAAAAATTTAGGTGCGATCTGTGCAGGGAGCAGTAGCTGGACGTCAGACGATCAGACTTGTGTTGCTTTGTCGGAACTTTACGATTTCTGAATTCTTAAAGCATATAGTGGACGATGTTAAACGATGCTTCTAATCCACGACCTTGGTCCAGTTTTAACACACAGGTAACAGGACGGCGTCCTGTATTGAGGGTGGTCAGTGTGAACTCATGATTCCCGTTATGATTTTATCATTACGAACAAATATTTGTGTGAATGGAAGCATTCTAACAGGTACCACATTTCCTCACAGAAAATCATTTCAAGGTTAACCTTCTAAGTACTAGTACAGTCAATGACTAAGTGAAAACTACAAAATACTTTATTGTTAATCCGCGGTATTATTAAAAAAAACATTAAAAAAATGAAAATAAACAAACTCAAACGTGACAGACAATTATGATATTTCTTACAAATAAAGATGAATAAGATCAAATATTCAAATGAGCTTTATCTATGCATGACACAGCCTAAATTCTGGATCACGAACCGTAACCCAGATTTCTTATGCAAACTCCTCGTTTTTCTCTGTGAAAACTTTCTGTAGAAATAAATGCATACTCCTTTTCTTTCAGGATTAGATATTACTTTCGTGAAAACTGACATTTTATATATAGTAGATTGAATTAATATTCTAGCTGTATTCGGAGAAACTAATGTTGGGCTTTAAACATTTACATGAATTTCATTTCGCCCAAAGATCTATTCAGTGTGTTTCTGAATGAAACTCGTCTTTATTGTATTTTTTTCTTTAAATAAATACACAAAAAAAATCATTTTAATTTCATATTTAGCCAGAAAAGATTTGAACTATGTGTTTGTTGAAAAACAAAAATAGAATTCTTTATTTTCATAATTCAGATATGTGTATTTTCAAGTCAAGTAAAATTGAGCCCCCAACGGATCGGCGAGGGGAGCGACGACCTAGTTTCCTGAAATGGAGTTGGTTTATCTATATTTACCCTCCTGGCTATTTCGGGAGGAGCACTCTCCGTATGCGGACAGGAGCTAGATTGGGTACATTGATCTTTCTACAATGCTGCGTGATTTGACCATGTGTCCTTTGTTTATCCACTCTCTTGGACTAAAGCTTGACCACCTCTCGAGATTGTAACTGGAAGACCCCAAAAAATCAATGAGGCCAAAATCAACAGAATTTGCTACAAAAGATCTCTGAGTGTAAATTAATTTCAAACGAGGGGGGTGCCATCTTCCGTGGATAATAGAGCGAGCCATTTAAAAATCGTCTCAAAAACACTTGGGCAATTTTTTTAAAAGTACATTTTATATGACATAGTAAGTAGAGGGAGGTAGGTCTGTAGCTGAACGGACCGTCACTACGTTCTCTCCCTGTTTTGTTTTATTTGTGCTTGCGTGGAAATAAGCAGAAATGTTCTTACCAATCAAAATGCTACATTCTACAAAATTATTTTGATACAAAACATCAAATCGGTCGCTATATGTTCAAGTGTTCTAAACTATTTCAAAGTAAATATAGAGGAATTGCAGTATAGCATCTTTTATCTAAAAATAGAAACAGAGGACTTGCTTTACAAACAAAAAATAAATTAATTAAAAACAAAATAGAAATACCAAAAAAAAAAAACAAAAACAAAAAAAACAACAACAAAAACCCCCAAAAAATAATAACAAAAAAATAAAATAAAATAAAATAAAAAAGAAGCATCAATACTACCATTCATTTAAGATCGTTCGTGTAGTTTCCAAACATTATAAAATGTATGAAATATCATTTAATGTGCAAATGCACTAATGCTATATTAAAAAAAATTTATGTGCATTATAATAAACACATTGTTTGAAGAAAATATTTTAAAATGACACTTATACATGTAGATACAGGTGTTTAGAAATTCAAGTTTGATTAATATATCTGTCCATTGAATTAAAGCGAAAGGAAGTAAATATTTACACATTTTATAAATTCATCATCAGCTTTTCATAGGTTTCTATTCAAGTTTTAGATCTATTTGAAATGTTACAAGGCAATTTGCATTGAAGAAGCTGAATCAATTTATGAAGTGTTGAAGCGCAATGGTATAAAAATGAAGCAAAACATGAATAGATTTTGAATTTCAGTGGATTGAAGCAACCACAATTCTTCAGAGGTGTGGTTAGTATGTCATATAGTTTACCAAAAACAAGCATGGCCTGCATCGTGCCGATGTCCCAGATCTGTCTTGATGTGTTAGTCTGGCTACTCGATGTCTGTAACTCTGATTTACATGTCGCTGTTTTCGGAACATCACAATAACATCTGCACCATCCGTTACATGATGGTATAGGGGTTTCTACAACAGTTTCGATTGAAGTCAGCATTTTGCAAATTCCATGGTCGCTATAACGATCTAGTTCGTCAATACAACCTATCATTGGGTCAAATGCTGTCTGACGTGTGAGGCCGTTCTTGGCACATTGATTTTGACTACGGATAACTCCGTTTACCTGATCAGGATATAGGGCTCACGGCGGGTGTGACTGGTCGACAGGGGATGCTTGATCCTCCTAGGCACCTGATCCCACATCTGGTATGTCCAGGGGTCCGTGTTTGTCTAATTATCTAATTTGTATTGCTTGTATGAGTTATGAGATTGATCACTATTCGTTATCTTCACCTTTCATGTGCATGGTATGTAATTGACCTGATATGATTTACATGTTTAGTAATTTCCTTATGGGGCTTGAAAATTAATCATTGATATATACTAGCGGGAAAAAGAAACTTTGCATTATTTAATATATGACAAAATAATAAAAAAAAATAACAGTGAAAAAAATTTCTTTTTTGTAATACTGTTAACAAATGTATTCGTTAAAACATTTCATAATCTATTAATGCTAACGTCGAATAACGTCAATTTCAGCACACTCGAAAGACACTGGTATTCGAACTTGAATTAACAAAGTTAATAACGCGTGTGACCACCATTGGCATTCATGCATGCTTGACAACGGCGCCTCATTGATGCCACTAAAGTATTCAGAAATTCTTGAGGGATGTTGTTCCAGATGTTGATTAAAGCCTGGCCTAAATCAGCCAATGTCACTGGCTAATTTGGTAAACGGCGTAGACGTCGTTCCATTTCATCCCAGACGTTCTCGATCGATGATAAATCGGGGGAAACACCTGGTCAATGCAAGGCATCGACATTCTGTTGAACAAAAAAGTTTCTGACTACACGTGCAACATGTGGCCTTGCGTTGTCTTCCTGCAGGGTGATGTGATTTTGCTGTCTCTGTATGAAGGGTATCACATGGCGCTGAATAATTTCTTCTCGATAGCGTACGCCGGTGGGATTTCCATTGAAAATTTGTAGAGGGGTCCTTGCACGTGCTGTTATTCCACCCCACACCATAACGCTACCTCCACCGAATTGTCGACGTTGCACAACACAAGCGTCCTGGTACCGCTCCCCAATGCGATGACACACCATACAACGGCCGTCACTGCTATCCAAATGAAATATGGATTCATCAGTGAACAGAATATTGGCTCAGTCCTGTATTCTGAATTGCAGATGTCGTCTGCACCACGCTAGTCTAGTGATACGTTGACGTTGAAGCAGTATTGGGCGCACCGCTGGACGTCTTGGTCTGATGTTGTGCTCGCGCAGACGATTATGCACAGTTCTTGGACTGATTGGTCGAAGTCCAGGAATGCTACGAGCAGTCAAACTTGCTGTCTAGAAACGTTTTCTCAGGTGCACAAGTCTAATGTGGTTGTCCTGTCGACGCGACGTCAAACGAGGACGCCCAGAACGTGGTCGATCCCGAGTGTTACCAGATTGATGGAAACGTCTCCATAATGACTGGATGGTGTTCCGATGAACTCCAAAGTGTCTTGCTACGATATTTTGTGCCATTCCAGCTTGAAGCATCTCAACAGCACGATTACGTTGGTTTTCGCTGAGTCGTGGGAAGACAGAAGGGTAAATTTTGTCAAAACTAATGTGCTTTCCTTAACGAATAGTGTCCAAACAAACCTTTTACACTTCTTACTCCAAACAGTATTGGCCAGTAAAACTCGTCCGTACAAACACTTCAATAAAGAACATCTGTTCACTAACCATGTAAAAGTCCGTGCATCTGAGTTGGGTACTATCCGATATTGTTAAAAAAAAACACCACCTTTATCGATTGTTTAGATTTTATAGATATAAACAATAAATATAGAAAAATTACACTAAATTTTATAATGCAGTTTCTTTTTTCCATATATATAATATATACATGTGTAAGCGCTAAAGCTTTACTAAACGTCTTCGTGTAGTATAAAAATAGCACCAAAATAAGAGATCTAATTGGACGACCTGGTCCTTCTTCAGGACGACAGAATATTTACATTGAAATGAAAACTAAATAAATAAAATAAAAATGCAAACTCTCTCTCTCTCTCTCTCTCTCTCTCTCTCTCTCTCTCTCTCTCTCTCATATGATTGGATGATATAAAATCAACAAAACAGATTACATTACCAATTAATTGCCAATAAAATCCTTATTATCTTTAATTAAGTTTTTGAAGACATTCGTGCTCGTACTCGGAAACATTATACTACGGATAACTCCGTTTTCCTGATAAGGATATAGGGCTCATGGCGGATGTGACCGGTCGACAGGGGATGCTTACTCCTCCTCGGCACCTGATCTCAGCTCTGGCGTGTCCAGGGGTCCGTGTTTATCCAACTCTCTGTTTCGTATTGCTTATGGGAGTTATGAGATTGATCACTGTTCGTTATCTTCACCTTTCATTATTGCACAAAACATTTCCGGTTTTTTTCCCCCCCAAGGTCAGTTCTACATACATATAGTTGCAAATAAATGGACCGATAGTGATTAACTGCAATTGAAAACCAATTCACAAAGTAAACAATTTTTCGGTTACTTGAAAATGTTGTATAGCACATCAGATTTACCATGAAACACGTTATTGAATTAAGAGTGAGTTACATGATCACCATGCCATGATCGGTATGGTTTGAAATTTTCAAAACGCATTGCATATTAATGATTTATGGCTTGAATCATATTTTGCAAATTCCTAAGGAAAAAAGGGGGAGGGAAAATATCCATCCAGCTGTTTACGATCTTGATGCATCCAATACAAATTCAAGCATGGGGGGAATGAAAGAATGAAAAATAAAGAAAATATCGTATCAGATTGATTTTTCAAATCTGTTTATGTGATAGAATTCAGGGTTGTTTTTTACCCTGTCCTATGAATACTCTGCTTTTTTGATTTCCTTTAAGGCGTTAGAATCAACGTCTGACTAGTAACGCTTTGATGGTTTATTTTCTAAATATTGATATTTACGAATAAAGAATGCCATGGTAGTTTAAGGCACATAATATTATGTAAATTTAATCTTTGAGAAACATTATCTTAGTAACCTAATTTTTACCTAAAAGTCTGCATACACGACAATCTAATAAACTTTGTTGTTTTATCGGGTGATGAAGGTAACATACATTTCCGGAAGACTTCATAACATGCGTTGATTTGAAACATTTCAAAAGCATTGATTGATGGCATTGGGTATGCGTTGCACGCATTCATTTACCAGTGCCAATAACGTGTTTCAGTTTTAAACTTGACGGAGACATAACATGATAAAATATAAGCATGATATACTTATATAAGATTTATTGAAGCTATATTCTTAGATATTGACACTCGTTATGTGTAAATTTCAACTTGACCCATATTCTTCAATATAAAGTCAATAACCATATGTACAATATGATACTAACAATAATGACTATAATTAATAATTATCATTATTCGGGAGCATTAAGGTGTACTTTGTTCACACTATCCGAAGCAACAGCAGTGTTCATCCATTAGATTATCCAGCATTAAATCAAGCATTCTTTGAAATATAATTGCAGTTGTTTTAGAATACAATATTGATAACAACTGTAAAGAGAGATAACTCCGTACAAATATGAGTGGAGGTTTGAATGGGTTATCGATCATTTAACAGTTCAAGCATAAACAATATCTTTTGTATTTTTGACGGATAGATATGTTCTTGAATTATGCATTAACACGTGATTAAAATTTTGTCTCACTCACATACATATATATTGCATGTATATGATTAAAAGTATTTGTAAATTTGATGTTTCGTGACGTCCCATTCGAAAAAAAAATTCGTGTGGAGACGTCACCAGCCTTAAGTGAAGTGCCACATTGTTTGCTGTATGTATGGCGTACGCTCACAGCAGTGAGAGTTCGTTATCATGCCTATTGCAACAAGAGACCTCTGTTCTAATGCTATATTTGAAAGATGCTGGACAACTGGCGAGGAAACAGTTACTATTTTTAGGTTTGACGCGGCGCCAAAATCGAGAAGATTCAAACTCGGGTGGCGAACGTGTTACAATGCACTTTGAAAAATTACGCACTTTGAAAAAAAAAATTCAAAGTATGTTAAATTGGGACCAAGTCCATGCACTTTGAATTTTTTTTTTTGGGTGCAAAAAACAATTTTATGATGACGCCACTTCCGGATCTGATATTTAGAAGATTTGTGGATTTGGGGTAATTATAAGGGTTTGGCTCTGCGAGAGCCCTACCATGAATAGATTGTCCGTCCCTCCGACCATTCGTCTGATTTCATATGTCTTGAACCATATTCCTTCCCCTTAACCAAGTCTGGCCAAAGCTTTACCATAGATTGCCCATGGTTAGAGGGTGAACATTGACCATGCTCCAATGTCCTAGATCAAAGGTCACTGTAGATAAACTATCTGTGTAAGATCTTTGTCTGGAGCATATTTTATCTACCTTTGGCCTGGTCGTGCTTAAACTTCGCCCATAGAGTGCCCATGGGTGGAGGATGTGCAATGGCCATGAATCAATTTTCTACCATAAATCAAGTGTCAAAGGCAATCTAATTAAAATTAGATCCTATGATCCGCTCATCTACTATCGCTACACTAGGGTAGCGATAGTAGATGAGCGGATCATAGGATCTAATTTTTATTCGATTGGTGTCAAAGGCGAACTGAATAAAAACCTTGTCTGGAGCTTATCTCTCTCCCCTTGGCTTTAACAGGTTCAAACTTTACCCATAACCCTTTGCTGAGTACAGAATGGTCCTCTCGGAAAACAATATTATAAAACTACATTGCATGTATTTTGCTAAAAGCGGGATCCTTTGAGATGGTCACCATGAATGATTTACCGGTAAAAATCAAAGATTTGGTTTTCCCCTCCCCATTTTTGACAACGGTAGACCAATTTCTCTCAATTTGAGAAATAAATACAACACACTTTGTTTCACGCAAGCACGCACACGCACGCACACACACGCGCACACAAACACACACACACGCGCGCTAATGATATACACCTACAACTCACTTTGAAAAAGTTTTTCAAAGTGCGTTGACTTGATCCCAAATTTAACGCACTTTGAAAAATATTTTCAAAGTGTGTATTTTTTTTTCAAATTGCGTTGCCATACGGCATACTTCATGAAGCGCATTAGCGCTCTGGCGTGAAGCGTGGCAATTCATACCCTCATTTATTTTCAAAAATGAAGATTATTTCTTATATCCGAATCCTAGTTTTCGTTTCTGTCGGAAATCTCAGCAGTTAAAAGTGTGGTGCTACGAGTATATCTATCAGTATTGATACTGCAACGCAGGCATGGGGAATGGGTATCATTACAATTTGTAGAAACATCAAAGGCAAAAACATTGAAAATGTAAATATTTTGAGATAACGCCCACACCAATCGACAAGCCTATCCAACAACAGACACATGGTTATGTTCGGTGTTTACACGTCTGATGATGTCCTGAGACTGGAGGTTGTATGTAAATGAGAATATAGGCTACTGACCCTTAAAACAAAATTTTAGCAAAATACATGTATGTATTTGTTATTGGCACATTCCAAATGTAAATGTTGCGTCTAGTTTTACTTTCCGTAAAATCATATTTAAAAAGTTCGCCGAAATCAAACAATGAACCGCGATAGACCATTGGCTAATATTTTGCTGCTGAAAGGTGATTGAGATAGTTGAAAGTCAATATTTACATGAATATGCCTAGTGTGATGTCAATCATTGTACAGGGTGGTAGGATAGGCCACGCCGATATCTCATGTTGTATACCCGGGCGATAATTAATTTATAGCACATTATCATACATTCTACATATCTACAAAAAAGTAACTATAGACAAAATTACTTGTGAATCTTTATCTGAATTCTAACGAAATCCGTGTTCATGTTGTTCAAAATACGAAAATGTTGCAAATTAAGGAATTTTTTCCCCAGAATTATCATAGCACATTCCAAATATAGATTACGTGTGGTTATACATAAGACCTTTCACAGCGTGCTAGGTAAAGGTTGACTTAAACACCAATGGCAGCTTTTCGTTGAGTATATTTTAAAATTTTCCAAATCACGTTCTATGGTTATGTGTGTGTCTAAAAATAACTTTGTCCTTGCAGCTCTTTGTGCATTTATATTACAAATAAAAAATAAAATGAAAACTTCAGCGTTTTGCATGTTTATTGGTGAGCTATTTAAATCGTTTTCTGTCTCTATTATGATTGGATTAGGGTCTTTTTCTTTAACACATTGTACATGTCTAGAATTCTGTATCATGGAATCTCAATTCGAATGAATGAACAACCTACATGTACACCACGCCCTGTAACTGCTCCGGCAGTGATTTCACAGAATAGTTGTCATATCTAAAGTTTTTACGAGTCAAAGACGCATGAAATCCAAATTGCATATGTAAAATTGACCTTTGAAAATGTCGGTAGTATCCGAACGCGAATAATCTAATTCTACATACCCCGGATAAAGAACTGATCAAAGGAATCGATTTTCAAAGTGTATGCATAAACATGTAAATCAACATTTCTTTCTGCTGTTTGTACAAATAAAAAACAAGATTACTCGCTATTTGTTGTTAGTAAACACAAATATTATGCGACCATTCAAGAGTTATGATGTAATTTTGGTTTTCTTATTTGTACGACGATAACCGAATTCGACACTGAAATGCCATTCTTTCGAAACAAACACCAGCTGTTTTTCCGATCACGTTGATGGACGGGTAATCGTTCCCTCTTTCATTTCTTGAAAGTTTCAAATATTATTTCAGATAACAGAAAGTAAAAAAAAAAAGGGACTAAATATTGATTATCAATATAGCCTCTCCGAACGTCCACCTTATTCGTAGCGTATTTCTACTATTACCAGTTCCTGCTGAGGCTGAAATGTATAAAAACAATAGTTTTCACCACTTTTTGAAATATTTTCAATGGACACAGTTTAAAGTCGCAAATCTGACTGAATATTGAATACATGTAATTGGAAACTTTCTCAAACTTCCATTTAGCAGTCCTTCGGATGAGACCGCAAAAACCGAGGCCCCGTATCACAACAGGTGTGGCACGATAAAGATCCCTCCCTGCTCAAAGGCCATAAGCGCCGAGCATAGACCTAAATTTTGCAGCGCTTAATGGTGACGTCCCCTATGAGTGAAATAATCTCGAGAGGGACGTTAAACAATCAATCTATCCATTTAGCTGTGCTATGATTTCATAATTTTTGTATTTTTGTTGTTGAAAAAATAAAACCTTATTTAGTTTAGTGTTTGGAGTCGAGAATGCATGCAATCTGGGTTACAACAACAATAAAAAGGGGGAATTAACTTTTGATTCCCGTCAGGTCAAGTATGTAAACATAAAGCTGTTACATGTATCTTCTAACATTATGTAAGTATCCTGATTTGAAACCCACATCTAATTCCATTGGGATCCATAACACAAATCTAATGTCATGTGAAAGAAGTATATGTATGTTGTTTGGAAGCAATTCAAATTGCCAGGAGTAATTAATAATAGAACTAGTGGTGTAGTGTCATTGAATTTAAGAGTTGTGGTGGAATTTAAGCATAACCGATTTATCTCCCCTCTTAATGTTTCCTAATTCCGAGTTACCTCTTATCGACTAGAAAAACAAACAAATAACAAAATTAAACAAAACCAAAAACAAACAATTAACAAAATTAAACAAAACCAAAAAACAAACAAATAACAAAATTTAAACAAAACAAAAAACAAACAAATAACAAAAAATAAACAAAACCAAAAACAAAATTAAACAAAACAAAAAACAAACAAATAACAAAATTAAATAAAACCAAAAACAAACAAATAACAAAATTAAAAAAATCCCAAAACAAACAAATAACAAAAATTAAACAAATCCTTCCTCTTTTGCCGTAAACATAAACTGAACAAGAATTGAGAAATGACGGTGGGATATACTACTTCTAGGGAATCGTGATGCAAGACTAAATCAAATCTATGTACAGCACGAACTGTTCATGTATTCATACACTGTGTACCCTTAATTAGCTATATATATATATATATATATATATTATATATATATAAATACACACACACAAAGCACTAAAATGACCAACGACACGAACAACCAGATTGTCAAATTATCGGGACGACCCGTCCCTTCTTCAGAACAAACGAAAAGAATTACATAATGTGGCCAATATCAACAGAGAATAATAACAAAAACTGCATATAAATACATCTAGCACTACAACTACACTAATCTACAAACGTATTTACAACGCAGACTACATGTTTTTTGGTCTTAAGGCTTGTCAATCAATGTTAAAAGTGGAGCGAATTAGGACATGCTTTATTCGTCCAAAGAGAAAGATTGATTGAATATTGTTTAACGTCCCTCTCGAGAATATTTCACTCATATGGAGACGTCACCACTGCCGGTGAAGGGCTGCAAAATTTAAGCCTATGCTCGGCGCTTATGGCCATTGAGCAGGTAGGGATCTTTATCGTGCCACACCTACTGTGACACGGGACCTGGGTTTTTGCGGTCTCATCCGAAGTCCACCCCCATTTAGTCGCCTCTTACGACAAGCATGGGGTACTGAGGACTTATTCTAACCCGGATCCCCACGGGATTAGTAAGAAAGAAGAAAATTGTGAAATACTGGATGAAATATAGTTATAGTTGAAAATAATGAAGAATGGATTGTGAAAATTGAAAACAAAACTTTCCGAAGCTTGATTGAATTGATATAACGAAGAAACTTTAGATATTGCATTTGGAAGAATGCATGCGGTGTGTACGTGTAAATAAGGTTTTGTAATTGTTCTCAGAACTTTACATCAAGTGGATGAAGTGAAATAGACGTATTAAAAAAAATATTCAATGTATTACATGTAAGTATAGAATACTCTGTCAAAACACCAGTCTCGTCATATTTTATACTGGATTGATCTATATTGATATATATTACATGCATATATGTATGCGTGTGAATATAGGTGGAGGGTTTGGTAAATGTGCATGTATAGAACATGCTTCTATAAAATCATTTCATAGCAAAACTCGTAAACCTCATTACAATATTGTCACATCTTCAAATAACCCTGTTATCAATCGTATCTTTGTACTCGACCTTTGAATTTGGGAGAGGGTCTACATAGGCTACGTATGTTGCCCTATCTTATTGAGTATCTCAATAAAATATGTTTAAACCAATGTAAAGTTCACTATTCCCAGTTGTTTGTAGAATACGATAACGATAATAGGTGGTTCGAGTATGTGAGGAGAGCTGTTTCTGATGAAGTTCTGCAAAGAAAGACAACTCCGTAAGCATATAACAGAAGCGTTAGACGGTATAGGTTATCGGGCATTTAATATTTCGACTCTTGGTACTTGAATTTAGATAATTTGCTTTCGTGAATTATATTCCAAACGTTGTCATATTGCCATTGTGATTGCTGTGCAGTATAATTATTTCTTTTATGATATACATGTATATTTTCTATGTTAAATGAATAGAATGCTGAATCCAGTAGATATCCCATTGAAATATTATGTAGCTCTTCACAATTTTGGAACAGACGAGTCTCTACACCCACAAGACCTGCGGAATACACTCATGTACACTTTATTATGTTTTGCATCAAAATGTTTTCATATAAAATTGTATATCAAATCAAATTTGAATTAATTCAATTTGATTACGTCCAGGAATGCACAAACATGATGTTACCCAAAATGTCATTCTTGGCCATGTAACTATGAAACGTCTCTCTCTCTCTCTCTCTCTCTCTCTCTCTCTCTCTCTCTATATATATATAAGAACACTCCTGAGTTTGTTACAAGATACCGGGGCCTGACTAAAAAGTATTATCAGGTGGTGTCTTTATATGGCATTGACAGAATAGGAAAAGAATATCAAGACGCGGCTGGAAATCTGATTTATGTCAAAACATGTTAGTTAGGCCCTCCACCCTTTTCGATCCAGTTCGCCTCCCCAATATAAAATACTTGTCGACGCCCCTGGATAAGCATATATTTCATTTTCTGTTTACTACTACGTATATTTGTGCATTTTCATTTATATTTTTTGTTACTGGTAAACTATTTTACATACCTCATTTACCTAAAGCACTAAACTTTTTTTTTTTAAAAGCATTCTTTAAATCAAAACACGAGTAGACAGAAATCATCGGTGTCTGAGCGCGAAACTTTTGTACTGACTCAGGCAGAGGCGTCCATATGCAATACAGGACTTACTTTTATTGTACATTATTTGAAATCCCCGTATGTCAGGATACTTCTACATGACGTAACAATACTATAGCCACTGTGTTACACTCGTAGCGTCTCAATAGCGATCACGCTTCTCTGCTGATATTCAATTTAATGATAGATGATTAGAAACTTGTACAGTTTAGTTGCCACTTACAGCATATTGCGCAGTTTCCTGTGCATTAATGCACATCGAATTGCGCGAAGTTATTAATATATATAAACACCCACGAAAATTAAAAAAAAAAAATCAATAGACATACGCAACGTCTACAACTGTCTGCTGAGAAATACGTCATTAATTGCGACATAAAAATTTATTTCCAGCTGAAACAATGTACTCTAACTAGAAAATAGAAACATGAAATTGACATCCTTTGATCTATTTCAGACAGTTTTTTATCAGAGGTATTTCTGATGTAAATTAAAAGTCATTTAGTATTCATTTGACGCATCTTTGCTATCTTGAAATTCACGTCCACGCGCTATCAGGTGTCTAGGATACATGCAGACAATTTGTGTCCACATTATGTAGGCCTATAAACCTCTGGTTTGACACTGAATGCTTATCTAATTTTGGATGCACTTTCAATCAATTATGAATGCAGAGGAAATTCACACCGCACAAATATAGGTGTGGACAATTTACGTTTCAGAATGAAAAGGATTCATTATATCATGAGCCGCCAGTTCTGACTCAGGATCAACCGAGTGGGCGTTCTGTCCCATTGAACTCGCG
The DNA here is from genome assembly GCF_947568905.1 of Ostrea edulis. Lineage (NCBI taxonomy): Eukaryota > Metazoa > Mollusca > Bivalvia > Ostreida > Ostreidae > Ostrea > Ostrea edulis. The sequence goes on along the minus strand of NC_079167.1, from coordinate 29,599,338 downwards.
TGGAATCATAACTCGGAAAAAGCTTGTTCCGTAATCATATATGAATTATCATCAGGCAACGTCACAAAATGAAGACCACCAATCATTGTTCTTTAGTTTGTTATTGGGTCCAAACCGCATGCGGAAGGTCGGGGTTCGAATCCCGGCAGCGACAGACCTAAGTCGTTAAAACAGGTAGTGACAGTTCCATCGCCAAACGCTTGGCATCAGGTGTGAATGTTACGGGCTCTCGGAGATGACCTTTTAAAAACGGATGCCCCGTGTCACAGTAGGTTTCGCACGCTAAAGAACCCTTCCTGCTCAATAAGACCGTAAACGCCGAGCAAAGGTCTAAATTTGAAGCCCTTCGCCGGTCTTGGTGACGTCTCCTTAAGAATGAAAAATTCTCGAGTGAGACATTAAACAAGATACAATCAATCGATCAACCAACAGCAGAAGAAATCTCAAAAGTTCATTACTTTTATTTTATACGATATTTTACCATGTATAAAGGATAAATGGATTAGACAACAAACATATCCTATAAAAGTCCTTACCACCAGCACATTACGTCCGCATTGCCCTTAGTGCAGGCAAATATCAGAGGAGTTCTTGAATGTAAATTCAAAATTTTATGTATGCATTTTTTACTCCTTAGATCAAAAGCCCAGTTTAATTAAGGTGGATGGAACGTCTAGTACATCATGCTGAAATTAAATACCTTTTTACAACATACTTCCTGAATGTTTTGAAGACAAGATTTTGTATGGAATACAAAGTTTAAAGGAGAAACGATAACTTTTGGAAAAGGGGCACACCATGGTGAAAATAACAAGCTGGTGTGCCCAGCGCATTGTATAGTGCCTCCACAGACTCGGCAAACAAATTCTTCACTACATGTATAATTCACCGCAATCTACTTGTTTAGAAGTTTTAAAATCAAATTTCCTGTGGTCTATCAATGATAATAAAACCCAACTTCTAACCCATTCTCTATCGTTACTTTTGAAATACAGGGGCCATTGGCTCTCTCTAAATTTGATTCCAAAATAGGAAATTCTTAATTCATCTAATAAAATGAATCATATAATTTCATGAATCAAAAATCATTGTTAAAGTTGATAATTAACAAAATTTTAACCAGAATAACCACCAACCAAAATTATGACAATAATAATAAAAGAATAAGATATTTCATAATTATCTTAGCGCAATCTCTCATCTCCGGAAATTTTATAATGATCTCAAATCAATATTTTATCTTCGGCAATTTAATATTTGATAGCCCTCGAAATTTTGATTCTATCACTTTTCTTTATATTTCTACACGGGATTTGGAGAGTCCTGGAGATTCCACAGGGTATAAAATGTCCTAAATATGATATCATACAAATTGATTCTCTTTAAAATTAACTGACAGCGAAATTTAATAAAAATTGATTTTATAGATCTCATGATAACTTGATCTTATACATGTAGTAATACACAGTTTATACAGCTGTAAATTCTTTTCACAAATCCTCCGTTCATTGCTTGCGTACTTTCTTTTTCTCTAACAGTAAAATCGGGAGAACCAACTTCTCCTGAGAAGGAAAATAACTCCGTAGGAATTACAGCCGGTGAGAAAATATTTAGGTTGTCGTTCGTGAATCGACGTGCTAAAACTGTTATCGATTTTTCTAACCTAGATATCTAATTTTAATCCTCGCACCCTACACGGAAGACTATCTACTATGCCAGTAATTTATGGTATAAAGGTCAAATCCAAGTCAACAAATCAGAAAAAGCGTCAAGACAAATCAGTTACAATGTATGAGTATTTTAAACGTACCACCGTTTGTACTCAGCTCTTTAATTTGAGGAACTTTTTAAGATAAAATGAAGTCCATTGTACCACACTAAATTCCTGTCAGGCCAAATCTCATTTCTGATAATGGGATTAAGGAATAAAATATGGTGCTAGCGTCCATTAGAATAAAAAAATAAATAAAGCTGCTTTTAAGAAATCTGTAAAGTGGTTTTTAGTTCATAAAGATAATTTACTCCATAATTATTTTCTTTTATATTATGAGACACAAATTACTTATTTGTAGCAACGTCTCGGTGTCAATTTTCTGCAGTAGTCGTCCTTATTATAATTCAGTATCTTCCATGATTTCTTTTAAATTCTTTTCAGATGTGTTCCAACAGTACATGTATTATCATTGGTACTGTAATGCGTTTATTTACGTGTAAATATTTTTATATAATACATGAGACTCATAACACACCACAAAGGACCTCAATGGAAATCAGCTTACGAGTTTTACGGTCATGGGTCATGTCACACTAATATTTACAATGAAATATTTGGAAATTCAACGGAAAGTGTCCGTTGAGTCTTCTGAAAGAATCAATTTCAACGAAAAGTGTCCGTTATGCCTATATACCGTAATTCTATCTAATAGTTACAATGGACACGATTCCAAGAAATTATGTTATTTTCTACTTAAGGAAGTTAGCTCCTGAGCCTTTGAGAACAACCGCGCAAGAAGCTTTAAGGAGGAAGAATCACATCTACTTAATGGCTGACTTCCTTTTTGGAACTTGTATCAGTAATACATGTATATTTCCTTTAAATCTAATCCCTAGCTGGTTAGCTCAGTAGGTTTACATGTCGACTGCTGATCTTGTAGTTCATGCGTTCGAATTCAGAGGGGTTTTATCACCCACCCCACCCCCAGATTACTCTAAAAAAATCTATTCCTCCCTAATTAAATTAGGTAAATTTGAAACTTTTCAATTTGAAAATATTGTACTCATCCTCCACTTTCCATCCATATCAGATTTCTCTGGTGTGTTATCCCCCCTTAACTACAAACATGTAGGTGCTATATCAATACTCGCTGTATTGATGTAAATATGTATTGTATGCACAATTGTTACTTAACCCTATTCGGTGGAATTTTATTATATTAATCTTTAGAAAAGGTTTGGCAAGGACTATATCTTGTGACAGAAGGATTTTTTTCAATAAAAATCCCTATAATCTGGCATGATTTGATCATTTGTATTTCATTTTCAATTTTGTAGTTTATAATATTTTAACTAATTCAAATGTTGTAAATTAAGGAATGTGCTTGATATATTTTCCCAAACAGAACACGGATTCTTAAAAAACATCTAATATAATAACTAGTGTATGAAAATTTAGTTGTTTAACCAATCTTTCAATTTTTTCAAATCTATAACTCATTTTGTTTTAAAATGTGTTGTTTTATGTTGTTCAATCTTAAATTTTGAGACAAGACATTGAATTTTACGTGTAATTTCGAAAACTGAAAATACTCCTAAATTTATTTTAAAATCTGAATTTCTATATGATGAATTTCTGTGTATTTGAAGTGCAGAAAGGTCATTTTATCAATTTTCAAACTATTACATTCTTAATGTTTTTCAAATCTATATTGTTAAAAGACTATCTATCTATCTATCTATCTATCTATCTATCTATCTATCTATCCGTTTGTCTGTCTGTCTGTTTGTCCGTCTGTCTGTCTCTCTATTTTTTTTCTATGTTAGATAAAAAAAAACTCGCTACATTTTTGATGATTTGTTTTAACTATATGCAGGGCGGGTCTTAGTCATTCAGTTGATCACCCACGATTCTGTCTCCCGTGGAATCGGGCGAGCGTTGTAACCTGGTAAAGTCATTCACCGTGGTCATGAATTAGATTAAAAACAATCTTTGCTGATTATCAATACCTGTAAAGATAAATAAAGTATGTTTATCACGTTTGAATGTTTTTGCAGATGATTAGTAATGTATTTCTGTAGTTTGATTAGTATGCGAAGTGTGAAGGTCTCAAGAAGGTTATGAGTGCTACAGATGTATCTCATCACATCGATATCTTGGTAGTGCAGATACACTATACGGGAAAAAAAACCAAAAAACCCAACTATATATATATATATATATATATATAAACACACATACATATAATGTATTTATGTGAGAAAGTGAGAATGACTATTGTAATATCCGTAAATGATACGACAATATACCTGTATAATAGATAAGTTTATTCAGCTCTAGTTATCTGAACTTTAGCACACAATACACTGGGAACCCATTTCATAGCGATTTTCTCCGAACTTTGGATATAGACGTGGTACCAGATACATCGATTTCTAAAAATAGAAAAAGGCAGGAGACTTTTACCGGTCAATTAGTCACTGTGTGATTCAGATAAGGGATGACTCAATGAATGGTTTGAAATGCATCAATTAAAGTACCATTTAAAAGTTTAAAAACTCACACAATACAAAAAAACTTGAAATGTAAATGAATGGACGCTTAAGGTATTGCAGGAAACCTGGTTATTTCCGGAATGAATGACACGGGTACGATTAGAATTAATCGTTACGCTTTTGCCTCACATAAAGCAGATTAATGTTGCCCTTTTGGATAATATCGACGTATTGAGAACTGCGTATGGAGACACCCTAATGACGAGGAATCACTCACGTATCTGAGTCACTTACAAGACCCGATCACGTGTTAATGGACAAAAACACTGGGATGAGACACCTTAGTATGATTGAAAGTCTAAAGTTAAAGAGTCGCACAGGGAGAAATGGTATAATTAAACGCATCATCATCACGAGAAAATAGCCATGCATGAATAAGTGTTGGCATTTCAAAGACCGGTAAGATTAAGATTGATGGGATACATAAATATAACTCGTACCAAAAATTATCAAACCGGAATAGTTAAACGTCATGCTGGTCACTCGCTTGGTCAAGTGGGTATCCTCTGGTTATTCTGGTAGTCAACGAGGGGTAAAATAAAATATGCATGTACATACCTTGTAAACGGTCGAGATCCCGAATCGGGTTCTCTTGACCATTTGCAATAAGAGGATTGGACGACGCTGTTCTCCTGGCATTCTGTGTTCAGAATGTGGATTTTTCAATGATGATAAGTTTTTCTTTAATTGTCTCCTCCTAAGTAAGGACACAGGGGTCCAACATATATTATTTCGATTTTCAAAGTAAATAATAAATGAAATTCTTCGATTGCTAAACCTGATTTTGTTTGTTTTCGGTATTTCCACCACAACAGCAAAATACATGCATATGGCGAATTAAACATACAGATCAGATTTACTGAAGTAGAAACATTAAAAAAATCTTCAGAAACATATCTAATGGCTTTGCCTTTGATATCTTTACTAATTGTACTGACAGCCATAGATTTCCTCATGAATGCGATGTTGTTGTTGCGAACAATGTGCGTATGAAACTTGATGAACAGAAACGACTGGGAATTCTGACAGAAATAAAATTAGAATGTAAAATAAATTTCTATTTTGAAAATACGTGAGGGACTGAACTGCAACTCTTCACGCCGGCGTACTTTTCATCATTTCTTGTGTGACATTTTGATTCTTATTAGCATTTATTCCATTCATGTTCATGTACCATTCAATGATTTACAGTATAGAGAAACCTACCTTAAAGATCATGAAATATCCGCTATAATCAACCCTGATTAAAAGATAAGTATGATGTTCCTAAATGTGATAGTTTGATATTTTCATAACGATGATCTTGATTTACAAATGCCATATCAGATAAAGTCCCGGAAACTTGGAAATTAACACCAGATAGTGCGTGTAGGTTTTAGCATTTACGTCAAATTCTTATTGTTCCGTCTCAGATCAATACGGATTTCTTTGATATCAGAATTTGTTTTCTGTTGAGACCAACACTCCGGTGCTGAGAACGCTTGCTCTCGACAGCCTGGCTTTGCAGTCACACAATATCGGAATTTTTCTGTTTGACCACTGAACTTGGAAATTATAATGAAGGATTGGCATAAAGTGCAATGAATTACTGCCGTATCAAACCTCCCACTCATCAAAGTGGGCTCAACAATAAGGGGGAAAAAACTCGATTTGTGGTAATACTTCGTACATTATTAACACGCCATGCATTGGAATGCAGAAACTTATTGTACTCTTTATTGTTCATGTTCTAAATTTCGTCTCTCAGTCAGTGATCCAATACCTCATTTCATAGGTGCTTCAGAAAATAATTCAAAATAGTGCAGTAAGTTTATTTCAGTCATTTGCCTGGTAAAACTCGGTTATTGCAATCCGCAGATACTCAATAAGTATAATTCTCCTCTAGCAATAAGTCTGAACATATTTGCAAATGAGATATATAGGTGTTATAACCAGTGCAATTTATTAACCGGTTTCGTCTCAAACCTCAAACTCGAGTGTCTGGTCTTTTTAGGGTTACCAATATGAAACAAAAAATATCATTATCAGAAACCGTCAAAGTTTAAATTAATACAATTGTTTAATATGGAAACATATTTAAAGATATGTGTAATCTGGGTAATTATATTTTTTATGGGACGAAGCTCAAAAATTCAAAAAATTGGTCAACAGGTCATGTGACTTACATTTAAACATACATGTACGTACACCTTACATATATGTTCTACTGGAAAACGGAACACTTCCATGTTTAATACACATTTTGTTTTATATCAATATTCTATTTTCACCCCACCCCCGGAATTCCCAGTCATTAAATAGACAATCTGATTAAAACCAGATCCTGAGATCCGCTCACTTAGATCGCTACAGAGATCCTAGTGGAGCGATTGTGAGCGTATCTCAGGATCTGGTTTTAATCAGATTGTTAAATAGACGTACTATATTTATCAAGATTCACACGCGCTTTGTTCACCGCTGCAATGCATTCATCGCATCATTACAATTACAAATGTAGTGAAGATATTATAAGACAAAAACATTAGAAATGTAAATACTAATGTTTATCAAGTACATGTTGTAAGATAATTCATGTTTATAAAACAATCAACAATTGTGGATACTGTTGTCTTCATTCAATATTTGCACTTTCACTTTTTGTTATTGTCACTTTTGCTTCTTGTTTAAATCGTTTATATTGAAAAAAAATGTTTCTTTCAGCCTACATGTATATTGTTATGGACAGTTTATAGAGACTGTTATAAGTGATTGTCGTTCTTTGTTTACTTAATCATATATATTTGTGATAGATGTCGCTTCATTCTTTGTTGCATATAGGGCTTACGGCGGGTGTGAACGGTCGACAGGGGATGCTTAATCTTTCTAGGCACCTGATCTCACCTCTGGTATATCCAGGGGTCCGTGTTTGTCCAACAATCTATTTTGTATTGCTTATAGGAGTTATGATATTGATCACTGTTCGTTATCTTCACATTTCCTGTATGTATGTAGACCATGATTTTCGTTATATTTATTTGTTAGCTGTTAACTCGCTTTGTTGTGAATAAGAACTAGGCCTATAAGTCCTAAATAAGAAAATACGAATTCGAGACTTAATACTAAGCCTATACCTATATATACAAGATTGTGCGTAAACGCCATTTCATTCCATTGATGTACGTTCAGTTTTCCTGGTAGACTTCCAGTTTTGTTTTTTTTTGGTGTTTTTTTTTTAGGATAAAGAATCAAATCGAGACAGCATTAGTATATTTCATATTATAAATTTATCCTCTGCTATTTTGCTTCATATTTATAACATTCATTCTGAAACTTTGTCTCTTGTCTTTATTCATATTGCCCTTCTGATTCTTGTTTGAATCGTTTATACTGATAGTCCGCTTTTTGTCTACATGTACATATTCATAAGTGTAAAGCTTCTTTTTATAACTATATTAATACATTCTCATTTCCATGCCGTAACTTTGCTCTGCTGTTTAACTTATGTCATCCAGTTAAAACTTTATTCTGTTCTTCAGTTCTACTTTCATTTTTGTCGAAATGTGGTAGCCAATTGATGAGAGAGGGATTCATTTAAGCGCACGTGCACTTGTTTTCCAATCTCAGTATTTCAAATGATATGTATACAACGAGGGCTTTATATGCCCGTGGTGCTATTTTTATCATAAACGTAAATGATCCTGAATCGGTATTATTTGGTCAATAAAACCTCTTCATTTATACACGAATGCATAAAATCTGATTTCCTTAAAAGTTCATTTACATTGATATTTCTGATATCTGACGTCACATTTCAGCTCGATCGAATCTGTGACGTAAAACCAAGTATGATTGGGGATTGTGCTTCATTTCACCCGGTATTGATTTCGCGGACTTGCGTTCCGCGAATGCTACAAATAGTTATTTGAGGGGATAAACCAAACATTTTTTTTTTAATTATGAGGGCTTCTTCAGAAGATCTTGTTTGCTCCATTGACGACTGGATAGAAGAATCATTTATTTATAATATGGAGAAGAGTAGCTGCAATAATGTAGCCCTATCCAATTTTTTTTGATTCTGACGTTTTCGGGATAGGGCTACAATTCCATAGGATCTCCGTAATGGTGCAAAATAATTTTATGAATAACCGATAATAAACTCTGTGTATTAGTCCCAAATGTTGTTTACACCAAAAGGAGTACCAACTTTGTGCTCGGGCATGTCTAATAAAGGTGTTTTTCATTAAATACAATGTACAGCATGCAAAATTCTTCGTCTGCTTCGCCATGCTTGTTATCGCGAGATCTCGTAGGTGGATCTAATGAAAAACCTAAGCATTGACAATCAGCGCGAAAATGTAGTTACTCGAGCCACTTCGACAAAGAAAGGAAAATCATATTGTTGCAGAAAGAATTTACACTCTGCTGTTCGGTTTTTAACTTGATATTAAATTCAAACCTTTTCAATACCGACGAAATAGCTTTCGCCTCCATACTTTTCCATTGATGTAAATACTACCTTATATGGCATATGCAAATGACTTGACAATCGGAAGTTGAAACTTCAGTACATCAAACATGGCGCACAAATATGAATCGAGAAATTGGAATTTATCGAAATTGTTGAAAACGGTAGAATAGAGCCTCACAAATCTTAAGTTGCAGGTTGTAAATTTATATATTGACTAAGAAACATAGAATATCATTTTATTTACGTAAAGAAAGTCAGGAAATGTTTAGAATGAGCGCAAATGTTGCGGGAGTGAATCACTCCCGCATTTGCACCAATACGGAGATCCTAAGGAGTTGTAGCCCTCTCCTAAAAAAAAAAAAAAAAAAAAAAATCAGAGAGGGCTACATTATTGCAGCTAGGAGAAGAGTAGCAATTTATTTCCCATAGACCCCAATACAAACTTTAGTCCTTTCACTAAACAACTATATTGATTTCGCCAATATTTGAAAGTTCATTCCGAGCGCTCATAAAAAACACAAAAGTATTTGATATGGTTTCTGTTGCTTTTAAAGGCCATATTTGAACTTTTATTCATATAAGGGTAGATAAAGCGATCTGCAGTTAATACGCAGGCTTCAAGGTAGGAGCTCTTCTGTATAGGAGGTACCTTTCTCTCTCTGATGATGATCAATGGCGATATTGCAGTGTATATGCTGGACCGGATATAATATTATACTGTGCATGTCTACAGCTCTGATTTTCACATCGCGGATTTAAACAAAGCAATGACCAAAATATACATTGATTGTATCTTGTTTAACGTCTCACTCGAGAGTTTTTCACTCATGGAGATGTCACCAAGACCAGTGAAGGTCTTCAAATTTAGGCCTATACTCGGCGCTTATGGCCATTGAGCAGTGAGGCTTCTTTAGCGTGCCACACCTACTGTGACACGCCGTTTTTAAGGTCATCTCCGAGGATCCGTGACATTCACATCTGATGCCGGGCATTTGGCGATGGAACTGTCACTACCTGTTTTAACGACTTAAGTCTGTCTCGGCCGGGATTCGAACCCCGGCCTTCCGCATGGAGGGCGAACGCTCTGACCTGTAGACCACCGCGACGGTCCAAAATATACATTCCTATATATTATATGATATAGATATTTCTAGCTGTAGTAGTCCCATGGGGATCCAGGTTAGAATAGGTCCTCAGTACCCCTTGCTTTGTCCAAAGAGACGACTAAATGGGGCGGTCCTTCGGATGAGACCGCAAAAACCGAGGTCCCGTGTCACAGCAGATGTGTCACGATAAAGATCCCTCCCTGCTCAAAGGCCGTAAGCGCTGAGCATAGGCCTTAATTTTGCAGCCCTTCACCGGCAATGGTGACGTCTCCATATGAGTGAAAGATTCTCGAGAGGGACGTTGAACAATATTCAATCAATCAATCAATCTAGCTGTAGTCTATTCAAACCATGATGATTTGCTCCTATATTTTATACACTGTCATTAAGGAGAGTACGTGTTGTCAAAACTTGTAAATTCATATAATATTTATTTGATAACGAATAAAAATGAAACATAATGATTATAGTAATCAAGATTTATATATGTGTATTCATATCTCTTTTCAAAAGTTTCTATTAATAAGTTTTCTGCATGTTATAGATAGGGTATACATTCTAAAGAAACAATAAGAAACAAGAGGTACATGGGCCACATCGCTCACCTAGTCACGTTGGCTCATATTTAAAGATTTTTCCTATTTATTTGTATGTAAAACTTTGATCTCCTAAAGTCGCCTCATCTTACCCCCGGGGGCCATGATTTTGACAAACTTGAATCTGCACGGTGTCAGGAAGCTTTCATATAAATTTGCACTTTCCTGGCCCAGTAGTTTTTTAAAGAAGATTTTCCCTATATATTTGTATGTAAAATTTTGATCCTCTATTGTGGCCCCATCCTACCCCCAGGGACCATTTTGTTTTAACAAACTTGAATTTGCACTGTGTCAGAAAGCCTTTATGGATATTTCCACTTTCCTGGCCCAGTAGTTTTTGAGGAGATTTTTAATGATTTTTCCTATATATTTGTATGTAAAACTTGATCCCCTATTGTGGCCCCATCCTACCGCCAGGGTAAATGATTTTTACAACCTTGAATCTGCACTATGTCAGGAAGCTTTCGTGCAAATGTAAACTTCTTTGGCCCAAAGGGTTCTTAAGGAGAAAATTTTAAAAGCGTTTTTTTCTATTTATTAGTTATGTAAAACTTTGATCCCGTATTGAGGCCCCATCCTAGCCCCAGGGGTAATGAATTTAACAAAATTGAATCTGCACTATGTCAGAAAGCTAACATGCAAATCTCAGCTTTTCTGGCTCAGTCGTTCTTGAGAAGGGTTTTCAAGATTTTCCCTATTATATTTGTATGTAAAACTTTGATCCCCTATAGTCGCCTCATCGTACCTCCGGGGCCATGATTTTAACAAATTTGAATCTACACTATATCAGGAAGCTTTCATATACATTTCCACTTTCCTGGCCTAGTAGTTTTTTAGAAGAAGATTATTAAAGATTTTCCCTATATATTTGAATGTAAAATTTTGATCCCCTATTGTGACCCCATCCTACCCCCAGGGGCCATGCTTTGTACAAACCTGAATCTGCTCTATGTCAGGAAACTTTCATGTAAATATCAGCTTTTCTAGCTCAGTGGTTCTTGAGAAGATTTTGTCTATATATATGTATGTAAAACTTTGATCCCCTATTGTGATCCCATCCAACCCCCAGGGGCCATGATTTTAACAAACTTGAATCTGCACTATGTGAGGAAGCTTTCATTTAAATTTCAACTCTTCTGGCCCAGTGTTCCTTACGACGAAATTTTTTTAATGACCCAACCTTATTTTTGCATTTTGGTGATTATCTTCTCTTTGAATCTGGCATGGCTCTTCATTTGAACAAACTTGAAAGCCATTCACCCAAGGATGCTTTTTGCCAGGTTTGGTTGAAATTGGCTCAGTAGTTCTGTAGAAGAAGTCGAAAATGTAAAAAGTTTATAGACAGACAGACGACGGAGAACAGGCGATCAGAAAAGGTCATTTGAGGTTTCAGCTCAGGTGAGCTAGAAAAAATTCTGATTTCCCCATGCGCACTTTCTAATACCACCACAAATAGATCGGCCGTAGGATAATGAAATGCTACTTCTATTTAAAGATGTAAATATTAGAAATATAAAATACCATCAAAAGAAATATTTCCTAAAACGAAAACATAAAAACAATGTTGTATTTGCTGCTAACAACCTAGACATGATATATATGAGCAATGAAATAACGTGATATAATAAACAATTCAAGTGTTTATCGACTCCCTGAATACTTCTCATTTACTTGTTTTGTGTTTCATTTGAATTTGGGTGATGAAAACGTCATATGAGAAACTTACAATGTACATGTATATACACTGTACACTTCTGCAGTGATGAGCATTTGTCCCACCCCGCATAATTTTTTTTTTCGCGCCTAAGTATGTACGAGAGATCCCCAAAAGGGAAATAACTCGTACACATCTCGAAACTTGCGTATTGCACCCTTCATTTCAAATATATCCCTACTATAGTAATTTTCTCAGCCGTTTTTTGTTCTTTTTGGATTTTATGCAATAATTTCTCATCCGGACAATTCATGCAAACTTTTGTAATATTTCCTTCAATTCCAAATAATTTCACCCATCAATTTGACCAATCACGCAACAGCTAAGAATTTGTTCAATCTTGGAGTTAACAACTTCCGGGTTACACATCGGAGGGTTTGGTATTCTCATTACTATAATTGTTGACTAGTTGTGGTGATAATTATAACAATGAATCATTTGCAGGTACATCGTCACGAGATATTTGTTTCTCTAAATGCCATTAAAAGAAATTAATTCCGGCATTTCAATTTTTCTTGTTTATTTATTGCGTTAATCACTGCAACAATCCTATTTTCAACGCTGACACTTAAAATTCCCAAGATACTAAGTAGTTCATAACTACTTAGAAACATGAACTTATTAATAAAGCGTCACGAAGGGTTTCTTGTAAATTTCATTTTCATTTTATTCACTCACATCATAGAAATGACGTACATGTAAGAGGTACCAAAAGCCCAAATTATAAACAAAAATACACGGCAACTTGCCCCAACAACATCCGTCTGCCCCAAGCGATGTCCAGTCCGGTTTGACCCAGCGTTGACTTGTGTGTTTCTATATATAGTCTGTATACTACTATATACAGCCTAGTAACTATATTACGATTGTTAACAGCAGTGCCTGTTCATCTCAAGCACGGTCGGTGGTGTAAATAAAGGTGAGGCTTTCTAACGGGTATTTGTCAGATAATAGACCGGGGATGGTCCTCGTTAATACACTAATCCGTCATGATCTTGTCAATACTTCCGAGTTCAAAGGCTGCTGGCTAAACTTCTGTGACGTCACAAACAGGTACCCTCGTCAGTTAAGAAATATTGATTATTTTGGATTTGGACATCGACATTTTGTAAGATTATGTGAAACACTTTCATTCAGATTTGTCCACAGAATAAACAGAAGAGTGTTATTTTCTATACATATAACTGCCATACACAAGCTGCTCGCTGTGATTAGTCTGCCCAATATACATACACAAAAATTTTGTTGTTGGTATACAGGAATGTCGTTTTAAATATGCTTTTCCCTACTAATGGATTTTTTTTTCAATGGGAATATTATTCGCGTTTTAGGGTTTAAATTATCATCCGAAGGACCGCCCCATTTAGTCGCCTCTTACGACAAGTAAGGGGTACTGCGGACCCATTCTAACCCAGGTCCCCACGGGATCTAAGACACTTCATTGTCATTCAAGAAATAAATTTCATTTCTGAAAAGTACATGAGGGTAGCACTTCATGGAAAGTATATACTGGCGTGTAGCATTGCAGATCATACCCCTTGTGTTTTTCAAAGATTAAAATTATTTTTTATATTTACGTTGTTCTTTCATTTCTGTCGGAATTTCTAGTTATCAAATTAGTCGTACTATATTTACCAAGAACCACACGCACATTGTTCACATTCATAACCAAATGATTACCATTTCAGTTGTTATAGATATCGAAGACAAAGACATTGGAAAATATTAAATTGCGTCATTAATCCCATATTGACTTTGCAGCATTTGAAAGATGTATAGCAAAGTAAAATACATATAGAGACCCGTGAGAATTTAAAACAGTGTACCTATCAATACGCAATATTTTTATTTCCTAGCTTTGATCTAGAACGTGATCGGTATATTGTTTTAGATTTAGAACATCATCGGTCTGTGGCTGTATTAGATTTAGAACATTATCAGTATATTGGTTTAACCGGTACATTGTCTTACATTGAGAACATTACCGGTATAATGTCTTACAATTAGAACATTACCGGTATAATGTCTTATTATTATAACATTACCGGTATAATGTCTGATAATTAGAACATTACCGGTATATTGTCTTACAATTAGAATATTACCGGTATAATGTCTGATAATTAGAACATTACCGATATGTCTGATGATTAGAACATTACCGGTATAATGTCTGATAATTAGAACATTACCAGTATATTCTCTGATAATTAGAACATTACCGGTATGTCTTATAATTAGAACATTACCGGTATAATGTCTTATCATTAGAACATTACCGGTATAATGTTTTATCATTAGAACTTCACCGGTATAATGTCTGATAATTAGAACTTCACCGGTATGTCTAATGATTAGAACATTACCGGTATAATGTCTTATAATTAGAACATTACCGGTATGAATGTCTTATCATTAGAACATTACCGGTATAAAGTCTGATAATTAAAACATTATCGGTATATTGTGTTTTTATGAGAACATTACCGGTATAATGTGTGATAATTAGAACATTACCGGTATAATGTTTTATAATTAGAACATTACCGGTATGATGTCTTATGATTTACCGGTATAGTGTCTTATCATTAGAACATTACCGGTATATTGTCTTTTAATTAGAACATTACCTGTATGTCTGATGATTAGAACATTACCGGTATAATGTCTTATAATTAGAACATTACCGGTATAATGTCTGATAATTAGAACGTCATCGGTATATTGTCTTTGATTTAGAACATTATCGGTATATTGTCTCAGATTTAGAACGTTATCGGTATATTGTTTTAGATTTAGAACGTTATCGGTATATTGTTTTTGATTGAGAACGTTATCGGTATATTGTTTTAGATTTAGAACGTTATCGGTATATTGTTTTTGATTGAGAACGTTATCGGTATATTGTCTTAGATTTAGAACGTTATCGGTATATTGTTTTTGATTGAGAACGTTATCGGTATATTGTTTTAGATTTAGAACGTTATCGGTATATTGTTTTTGATTGAGAACGTTATCGGTATATTGTTTTTTTTTTATTTAGAACGTTATCGGTATATTGTTTTTGATTGAGAACGTTATCGGTATATTATCTTAGATTTAGAACGTCATCGGCATATTGCCTTATGATTAGAAGATTACCGGTATAATGTCTGATAATTAGAACATTACCGGTATAATGTCTGATAATTAGAACATTACCGGTATAATGTCTGATAATTAGAACATTACCGGTATATTGTTTTTGATTGAGAACGTTATCGGTATATTGTCTTAGGATTAGAACATTGCCGGTATAATGTCTGATAATTAGAACGTTATCGGTATAATGTCTGATAATTAGTACATTACCGGTATATTGTTTTTGATTGAGAACGTTATCGGTATATTGTTTTTGATTGAGAACATTACCGGTATAGTGTCTTATAATTAGAACATTACCGGTATATTGTCTTTTAATTAGAACATTACCGGTATGTCTGATGATTAGAACATTGCCGGTATAATGTCTGATAATTAGAACATTACCGGTATATTGTTTTTGATTGAGAACGTTATCGGTATATTGTTTTTGATTGAGAACATTATCGGTGTATTGTTTTTGATTGAGAACGTTATCGGTATATTGTTTTTGATTGAGAACGTTATCGGTATATTGTTTTTGATTGAGAACGTTATCGGTATATTGTTTTTGATTGAGAACGTTATCGGTATATTGTTTTTGATTGAGAACGTTATCGGTATATTTTTAAGATTTTAAACATCATCAGTACACTGATCTAGAATGTTATTTGTATATTGATAGACTTGAATTGAAGAATAGGAAATTAAAACCTTTTATGAAAAGTAAATATATATTTTTATCGTCGTTTAAGCATTGAAGTCAGTGACGCTTTCTGTGTGAAGTCACGATTTTCTCGACTCATTATTTTGAAAAAAGATTAAATAAAAGCACCGCCCTTGGGCAAAGTAACTCTCTTTTTATACTATTCCATCACTCTGCTAATGATATTTAACATATATATCGAGTCGTAAGCAGACATTACCGATATATAAACAATGACCTTGACAATGTCATTTATCAGTGACAATGTCACGAACACAGAATAAAATCTAATTGTAACAAAAACAAAATGTGCAGCGCCAAGTCGATAGAGTCTGCACTTAAGAGACATGAAACAGTGACCTGGTTAATTGATGTGTGTCAATAACAGACGTTGGTTATGCAATAGCCATTGACAGCTAGAGTTCATTGTAAATTGGTTTTTTTCCTGAGTACTTTCTAAGAAAATTTTATTCAGGGCATTGTCAAAGACAAATAGTAATTGTTAGGTATTCTAAAAAAAAATAATAATTTGGACTAACCAATGCAGTTAGGAATTTTTCTGTCCAGGGTAATTAGGATTTCGGTTATTTCAATATTCTGGAAGGGGAGGGAATGGATTCAATTAAAAGCCTTGGGGAAAGCAGGTTTGGTTCCAGAGGGAGTAAAATCAGCTGTTTAGATACATACACAAAAAGTGCTCAAATTTATTTCTTGCTATAAACAGTGCTAACTGTGAACAAGTGTGTTGCTGTGTATTTCATTTCCACAAAAAATACAAACAAGATTGCATGTCATTTTCACATAGAGAATCGAGAATCCATGCACCTTCCCTTCACCAACAATAAAAGTTATGGACAACGAATTCAGCTAAACACGACTTCCGCGGAAAACAAATTCCACTGCAGGCATCATTTTTTACTGTTTGTCTGCAAATTGGCCTGCATAATTTCGTTGTTTAATTAGATAAGCTACAAAACAATTTGATCACAAAATGATTCATCCAAAACTTAATTGATAAATACACATTTTCTGTCGCACTGGGGTTTCAAATAATAGCTTTGTTTTTGTTTTACAATAAAGACAATACGCCACACCTCTAACATACAGTCTTTGTGGCATGGTATCATTTAATAAATGGAAGAAAATATGAAACTTACAACATGAAGACTTGTAAACTTGACATTTTCCGTGGACCAGTAAATTCAAAATTGGCAAAAACCGCATGCATGTAGATATGGAATTAAAAGGAAATCTTAAAAGACCCTCGATCTAATCAGTATTCGTGATTGAACAGCGCAAGTTTCTGGCACAACGAACACGTTTAGCAAACAAATAAGCAATTTGGAGTTCGATGTTTTTGATATTCTGTTTTAATTTAAGACTTTGTGTACTAGGAAAGGATAAAACTGTCCAGATTAGCGCGGGAAATGGAGGGGTGTAACCCGGGAGATAAGGAAGAATTTCCTGGTGAAGAATGCCAACACCATAGTACCAATCCTCAAAAACATCCTGTAAACAGATCTGTGCAACAGTAACATAAACACTCTTTTATGATTTAATATTCAATGCATATTACAAACAGATAACATATAAATCATTCATAACAACTCGTTCGTTAAACATCGTGCAAGACATGGCCTTTGTCCAGGGACAATGCACGCTTTATCGCTGTGTGACCTTGACAAAGGCAACCTTCTGAAATGTACTCGCTATGTGTAGACGTTGTCTCAGACGCTGTATTCAATCTTAAAAGATTCAGCAGAATACAATACGGCGCGGGATGGGCGATTCTCCTTTGATAAAAAACCCAACTGTTTCATTGCAGCAGAGTTCAAATTGACCGCAGAATTCCCAGCACACGATCTTAACCGACAAAAGGTGTTGTTACAGTGACGCGTTTTTCATCTTCTACTTTGCAAAATCTGAATTTCAAAGTTTTTCTTTACTCTCAAGTCAGCATGGATACCCTACCTTAAGTTTGGTTATATCGTTTCATTATGTCAGACATTAGTTTTTTGTCCAAACGCACATTTTGGTTGATGTATCGAGCTTCCTCTAAGTCGATATATCTCATGAGTCAGCAATAGAAATTTTCGGATGAGACCATAAAAACCGAGGTTCTGTGTCTCAACAGGTCTAAGTACGATAAAGAACCCTCACCGTTATGATCATGCATAGGCCTAAATGTGTGACATTTCACCTACAGCTGGTGAAGAAAACTGGAAGAAATGTCAAACAGACAAAACATTCACATACCGTGATATTCTAAAATACCGTGCTGTTTAACATACCGTGCTGTTCTAACATACCGTGCTGTTTAACATACCATGCTGTTTAACATACCGTGCTGTTCTAACATACCGTGCTGTTTAACATACCGTGATGTTCTAACATAGCGTGCTGTTCTAACATACCATACTGTTTAACACACCGTGCTGTTCTAACATACCATACTGTTTAACATAGCGTGCTGTTTAACATACCGTGCTGTTCTAACATACCGTGCTGTTTAACATACCGTGATGTTCTAACATAGCGTCCTGTTCTAACATACCGTGCTGTTTAAAATACCGTGCTGTTCTAACATACCATACTGTTTAACATAGCGTGCTGTTCTAACATAGCGTGCTGTTCTAACATAATATGATGTTCTAATATACCGTGTTGTTCTAACATATCGTGCTGTTCAAAGATAGCGTGCTGTTCTAACATACCGTGCTGTTCTAACATACCGTGCTGTTTAACATACCGTGCTGTACTAACATAGCGTGCTGTTCTAACATACCGTGCTGTTTAACATACCGTGCTGTTCTAACATACCGTGCTATTTAACATACCGTGCTGTTCTAACATAGCGTGCTGTTCTAACATACCGTGCTGTTTAACATACCGTGCTGTTCTAACATAGCGTGCTGTTCTAACATAATATGATGTTCTAATATACCGTGTTGTTCTAACAGACCGTGCTGTTTAACATACCATGATGTTTAACATATATACCGTGCTGTTTAACATACCATGCTGTTTAACATACCGTTTTGTTCTAATATACCATACTGTTTAACATACCGTGCTGTTTAACATACCATGCTGTTTAACATACCGTTTTGTTCTAATATACCATACTGTTTAACATATCGTGCTGTTTAACATACCATGGTGTTTAACATACCGTGCTGTTTAACATACCGTGCTGTTTAACATACCATGATGTTTAACATACCGTTTTGTTCTAATATACCATACTGTTTAACATGCCGTGCTGTTTAACATACCATGCTGTTTAACATTCCATGCTGTTTAACATACCATGCTGTTTAACATACCGTTTTGTTCTAATATATCATACTGTTTAACATATCGTGCTGTTTAACATACCATGCTGTTTAACACACCGTGCTGTTTTAACATACCGTCCTGTTTAACATACCGTGCTGTTCTAACATACCGTGCTGTTCTAACATACCATGATGTTTAACATATCATGCTGTTTAACATACCATGCTGTTTAACATACCGTGCTGTTAAACATATCGTGCTGTTCTAACATACCATGCTGTTTAACATACCGTGCTGTTCTAACATACCGTGCTGTTTAACATACCGTGCTGTTCTAACATAGCGTGCTGTTCTAATATACTATGCTGTTCTAACAAACGTGCTGTTCTAACATACAATTCTGTTTAACATACCGTGCTGTTCTAACATAATAATTATGATGTTCTAATATATTGTGTTGTTCTAACATATCTTGCTGTTTAACATACTGTGCTATTCTAACATACCATGCTGTTCTAACATACCATGCTGTTCCAACATACCGTGATGTTCAAACATACCGTGATGTTCTAACATACCGTGATGTTCTAACATGCCATGCGGTTCTAAAATACCGTGGTGTTTAACATACCGTGGTGTTCAACACACCGTGCTGTTCAACATACCGTGCTGTTCTAACATACCGTGCTGTTCTAACATACCATGCTGTTTAACATACCATGTTATTTAACATACCATGCTGTTTAACATACCGTGCTGTTCTAACATACCATGCTGTTTAACATACCATGCTGTTCTAACATACCATGCTGTTTAACATACCGTGCTGTTCTAACATAGCGTGCTGTTCTAACATACCATGCTGTTTAACATACCGTGCTGTTCTAACATACCATACTGTTTAACACACCGTGCTGTTCTAACATACCATACTGTTTAACATACCGTGCTGTTCTAACATAGCGTGCTGTTCTAATATAATATGCTGTTCTAACATACCGTGCTGTTCTAACATACCATGCTGTTTAACATACCATGCTGTTTAACATACCATGCTGTTTAACATACCGTGCTGTTCTAACATAGCGTGCTGTTCTAACATACCGTGCTGTTCTAACATAATCTGATGTTCTAATATATCGTGTTGTTCTAACATATCTTGCTGTTTAACATACTGTGCTATTCTAACATACCATGCTGTTTTAACATACCATGCTGTTCCAACATACCGTGATGTTCAAACATACCGTGATGTTCTAACATGCCATGCGGTTCTAAAATACCATGCTGTTTAACATACCGTGGTGTTCAACATACCGTGCTGTTCAACATACCGTGCTGTTCAACATACCGTGCTGTTCTAACATACCGTGCTGTTCTAACATACCATGCTGTTTAACATACCATGCTGTTTAACATACCGTGCTGTTATAACATACCGTGCTGTTCTAACATACCATGCTGTTTAACATACCATGCTGTTTAACATACTGTGCTGTTTAACATACCGTGTTGTTTAACATACCGTGCTGTTCTAACATACCGTGCTGTTCTAACATACCATGCTGTTTAACATACCATGCTGTTTAACATACCATGTTGTTTAACATACCATGATGTTTAACATACCATGCTGTTCTAACATATCACGATGTTCTAACATAATATGTTGTTCTAACATGCTGCGATGTTTTAACTCAGGATTATAGTACTTTATAAAAGGAGGTACACCGCCATATTCCAAACAGTCTGTTTACTTCTATGGCTTTAGAATAATATACTGACATAACAGATACTTATTCTCTATGACAGTGACTGCATAAATAAACGTATATTACTTGTAGTAGGACATGCTTTGTCTTTTTCTAGATTAAAGTTTCGCTTTCGATTTCGGAATCCTTCACATATTGTAACCCAGTTTCCACCCCCAGTTGCAGTATGGTGTTATGTACAGTCATTTCACAAACACGACTACAATTAACTGACTCAACCCTAATGCTGTAGCTTAATATTGCCGTAGTTTACAATTCATGATGATTATGTCAAACGATGCCCATATTTTTCGTAGCTTATATTTTATGATACTTATGTCAAATGATGAAGGATTTGACTACATGTTTTAAGACACAAATTAACATTTGGCAGTATTAATTTTAAACATCAACTGGGGTAAAAGGAAAGTTAAAAAAAAGAGTTTCCTTTCAATTTACCTTTCTGCTTAGATAGATTTATGTTCGCCAACCTGTTGAAAAACAAGTCTGGCATGGGGTTTTGTTATTGTTGGAAATGTGGACACTATATTTGTATACAACTTTTGTTGATTATCATCTACAGCATTGAAGTGAATTCAGTTGACTGTTGTTTTTTTGTGTAATACGAAGATAAGACTTTATTCACATTATAATTATGATACTTACATTGTATGTTGTAAAATCTGGCCTAGAGCATAGTTATGAAAGAAATCAAGTCAGTTTTAATACCTAGCTTTACTAACAAAAGTACAAAAAAAACCACTCTCTACAAAAGGCTCGAGTTTGCACAACACAATTTTCTTATTCTTTGGTCCTAAGGACAGGTGCCCTGGCGCTGATCAGGCACCACCACCTCAGTTTCTAATCATCTGATGAAGTAGCTCACAACTTGCTGACACCATTTTAGGATTTTTTGTCAACGTACCTGGGTCATCACAAAGATGTATACCTGCTGCAATCGCGTGCAATTTTTTTTTACCAGGGTTGTTTATCATCATGATTGTTTACATGTAGATATACATTTATCGTTTGTCCTCATGAACTGCACTTAGCGAAACCTAAACCCATCGTTTCACCTGGGGTCACTCTGCACTTACCGTTTTATCATATCGGTCGTCTACGAGAAACCACAAAAGCACATAAACATTGTAATTAAACGCGGTTCTTAAACAGAACAGTTAAAGGTCAATCAAATAATGTTTCCAATGAAGCAGAGCGGACGATCGTCAATGCTGAGGTCAAAGTGATGAAACTTGATAAACAGATTTGTATAACTCGACAGCGGTAAACAGGAGTTGTTTTTGTAGGACGTATCTGATTAGCTGCGAAGGTGTAAAAACAGAAAGAATTTTATTGACGTTAAGAGATAAATCTTACACGACCTTCATGTCGGGTTTATATATCAAGTCATTTATAAACTGAACATTTATGTAAGTGATGAAGAATAAACAGCGTAATGCAATACGCCTGCAGAATTTATTCTCGTTAACAAAAAAGAAAAGAAAAAGAAAAACTACTTGTTCTTCAAATTGAAACAAAACGAGTAAAAATATAATGGGCATTGTTATTACCTAATTTCTTTTTGCAAACTATCTTAACATATATATAATTCATTTTGGAATTTTTATACCTAGACGGTAAGCAATTCAAAATTAATAGTGATAGAGATTTGAAGCGAACATCAGTGTCACCTAAGTGCACATTAATTGCTAGAACTGACCGAAGCTGAAAGTAAATTTCCAGACATGAATTATGGACTGCTCCGAGATTCGGTGAAGGCGTCAGTCTAAATATTCAGCCGAGCCGAATCTCAACCGATATTAACTGAGGACCTACTCTAACCTGGATCCCCACGGGACCGAAACCAAAGGAATATCAGTGGTATTCTGAACTGCAGTCACCAAAACTTACGGAAATTCAGAGTAAAGTTTACACTGAATAATTACATTCTGTTCCTCCGAAGAAATTATATGTATGTGTAAGGAGCTATTTTGAAAATTCATGTGGTATTTGTTACAAAATTTAATGGGTTGCATTTTTATAAATGTTTAAAACGTAGTACATTTTATTGGAGATTTAAAAGAGAAAAATATATATCAGTGACTTTTTTTCTGTTCATTTTTAAAAAGTTAACTGAAAATGAGGACTTCAATATACATGTATAATCAATTAATATTTGATAGATATCGATTCCTTTCAACACTCTCGAAACAACTTGTACGTGTATGTACATCAACATCAAGGACTCATTTGACCCACACAGTTGTCAGTGGTGCTCTAAACTTTGCTGTAAATAGTGCAAGGAAACAATACACACTCACTTGTAATTCCTAATAGGACCAAATATTGGCTCCGATTAAGATTTATAAGGCGTCTTAAAGGTGGCATTTTCAGTATTCTGACACGAACTGGATATTTTTCAAGGATAGTTTTTCCTTTTCAAAAGTCACCAAGCGCATGCTTGAATAAACTTTATACATACATGTACACGATAGATGAATTTTCCCAGTACCCTTGAGAGATGGCAAAACTTCGTTTTCCCCAACTTCTCTATAAAGATTTCTGAGGGGAAAATCGCATTAACTATTTTCACTAATTTCGAATGTAATTAAGAAATTGCAGCACTTTTGATTCCATTTTTTCAAAAGAATATAAACAGTACTGAAAATAATTCTATCGGGCACGGTCTTTTCTTTTACAGGGAGGGGGTGATGGCACCCCCCCCCCCCAAAAAAAAACTATCAGCAAACCAAATATAGCCTTTTTGTAAGAAAACCATGAACTGTATATACTTGGTACGATCACATGTACATTGTACCTGTCATTTAGTCTTCTTCCTCGTTTCTTTATTCAACATGGCATGGTAGTCGTTATTATGGTCAACATGTTCAAACAATGGGACCCGATATACAGGGGGTATTTTTCATGCGAAATCTACTTATTGTGAAGCTATTCTGTTTACATAATATCCACACACAACTACGTAGTAACCATATCGACATTCGGATTTCAGCTATGACACCCATGCAAAACAGGATATGATAAGTAAGTTAGTAATCTTTATTTTAGATCGGTACATATAATACACGCAACAAAAATGTGAGCGTGGTTAAACTCTTTAACTGACTATGTGTAGTGATATGGATGTAAGACGAGAGTCTCAGACTTTAGCATGGCTTATGAAAGCCAGTTCTTGTCACAGGCACATGTACCAGTGGAAAGGCCCCGTCACAAGGACTACATCCACTAAATATCAGAGCCTTTTCACTTATAATTCAAAAGTTATGAGCAATGTAAATTGGAAAGTGGGTCAAAGTTCAAAGTCACGGGGTTACGGTGTATCATACATGTACATGGCACTGTTGAAAAGGACTACATTAACTAAATATCAAAACCTCTCACTTGTGTAAATACCATATTAGCATTTTATGAACACCTTGATTGTAGTACTCTGGACCGCAATACACCACGGGATTTTCTTTGTTTTCTCCACAGCACAAACTCGGACTTATATTTTTAGCATGGAGGTGTCTGATGCATTTAATGAAACAAAATGAAAAAAGAAGAAGAAAGAATTGAATGAGAAAAAAGAAAGGGAGTCTGTTTAAAAAAAATCTATCAAACCACTACAATAACGATAGCTTTTTATAGAAAGGTAGGGGTATTGGTGAGTTGTTACATGCATATTTTTATTAACACATTTGTAAAAAAAAAAAAAAAAAAAAAAAAAAAAGATTCAGGATTGAATTATTGAATTTACGCTAAGGAATCACATGTAGTGGTAATTATCAAATATACCCAAATTCGTGTATAATCGACCTCGATCCGCAGTCATCTCGTGCGAATTAGCGCAAAGCTGCCACTCGCTTGACGACTATGCACTTACCGGTAGAGCTACAAACCGACACGGATGAACTGTTCAATTTCGGATAATGTACGAAAACAATTCGTTTTCTTAGATTGTCAACTTTTCGTTTTGAATTTAGGTTTGTCTGTTGACCTTTGCAGTACTTGATAATAATCACGAATTCCCAGTACCAAAACCGCAAATAAAGTGACTTGGGGCTGTTTTTAGGTAGCCTGAAGTGTAGAACTACACCGGGACTGTCTGTCCTAAACAGATTGTATAACGGATGTACTTCATAATCGCGGTGAACTTTTGCCTCTACAGAAGCCTTTACCTTGTTACTTTCACGACACTGATTCTAGAAACGATCTGTAAAGGGGAAAAAAAACATTTATCGAAAATAACGGACAGGATTAAAAACACAACAGAATTGTTTAAACTAGATAATAGCAATCCTCACGGGGATGTTAATCAGATTGTATGTATACCGTTCACATTATTTACTGAGCAACGAAAGCAATCCTTTCGTTGATGATAAAGAAATTTGATGAGCTCATTTCGGAACGAAAAAAATAACATGTTTACATCGTATCGGCTTACTGTCAAGGTCGACCAGGAAGTTGAAAAATCCTTACCATCTTACTGTATCATTTCATTAATGATTCTGTTGTCAATAACACTTTAGTGGATGTTTACAGTGGTAAAGTCCGTATTCTTACATGTATGTTGGGTTGGGTTTTTTTTTTTGCGATTGAACGGCATTTTATTTAATTTATAGCACTACTTGAAGAGAAACAGTGAAATTCTTTAGCAATTCAGACAAAAACGGTATTATTTTTAAAACTATACAGGAGTTACAATGCGTGTATTTGATAGGCATGTTTACTCTCTCTGTAACCTCCAATCTAATTGGGTGAATAACGACTGTATAGTCTAACTGTAACTTGATTCCAAAGATACCACGAATTGTTGCAACCGCTTTTGTAATGACGGTCAATATCCTAATGACCACTGTTGTGTTCAACAAGCACGTAGAATGGGGGTTGGGGGGGGGGGGGTAAATTCTTGACAATGAGCATTATTTGATATTTTGTAATGCAACTAAAATATATATATTGGATGTCTGCCCCCTTTCCCACTATTTAGCAAAGTATGAGCATCAATAGATAAGGATTTAATCTCCTCCAACGTTTTAAGTTTGGGATTTTTTTTTTAAAAGTTAGCCTTAGTAGAAAACTATAACTCCCCCAAACAACCACTCACGCACGCACACACACACACGCACGCACGCACGCACACACACACACGAATTAGGATTTTGAAGATTGGACAAAACATCTTTTCCTACCCCCCCCCCCCCCACTTTGAAAAACAACAAGGGATACACGATGCAGCTGTCTTGCAGTAACAGCCATTTGAGAATAACTGTAACATCGAAAGTTCTTACAATCATGGCTTCATGATGGGATTACGAAATTGTAATGGTCGCTAATAATGTAATAACTTACAACAGTGAGCATTATTACGATATGTTTCATAATTTGACTGCTAAATTACAATAACGGTCACTAATGTGATAAATACGACACCTGACCAATAATATACATGCATTCTTTGGGTGGCGCAACAACTTACAAGCAACTTGTTCGCATGTTTCATTGCTTTGTGGTCTTTTTTGTGCGCCACCTTTTTGATATCATTAGTGTTGTTAGATATTATATTGGCCGGGATCATTTTGAGTAATTTACCTGTTTATTTGCTCATTTGCAAACCTAGTCATTAGTAAACTGTTGTTTGTATTAAGTTGTCCCAGCCAATCAGTTCTGTATATTTTGGTCTATTTAACGTCATTTTGTTTGAACTTGGTTTATTACGTCATTTGTTTGATCATGATAATAAATTACATGTTCACTTAATATGTATTATTTCATTAGACACTTCAATGATTATCCAGTAACAAAAACTGAGCTACGGAATGCTAAAGTTTTTGCTCATATATGGGTTTTTCTATTTCAAAATAGCGGAATATAAATACCCCTTATCACAATGATGAGCGAGATGTAACAGATTTTAGAATTTCCACATTATAATTCAAAACTTTACATTGTTCTTTTAACATTTATCAGTGACTAATAACAAAAGTACTTCAAAGGAAGAAAAATAGTGCATGATAGAAAAAATTACTTTGTACACGTACTATAGTGAGTGAGAGAAAAAATTACTTTGTACTATAGAGCATGATAGAAAAATTTACTTTGTAATATAGAGCATGATAGAAAAATTTACTTTGTACTAGAAAAATTTACTTTGTACTATAGTGCATGATAGAAAATTTTACTTTGTACTAATGTGTGTGGTAGAAAAAATTACTTTGTGATAGAAACAATAGCTTGTACAAGTGTGTGATAGAAAAAAAATTATTTGCTAAAAGAAAAAGTTACTTTGTATATTGTTTAATAGAAAATATATTTAATATGTAATAGAAATGTTGTAAATTGTGAAATCAGTAGAGATAGAGAAACAAGCGAGGGATTTAATAAAATTCTAGCCGTAACGAATATAATATAGACTTTCCATGTCAACGAGATGAAGACACGCCAGTAGCCACGTTGATACATCTATTTCAGGTGGTATGAACGGTTGGCGACATGCATGCAAAGACGATAAACCATTAGAATAGATATACCTTACTGATAAGTACAATGAACTGTGGAATCTGTTCAATGCTACATGGTTATGTAGAGTACTAAATGGACAAGTTTTCTGAGTTCAGGTACAGGAAGTACTCAGATATACTCGGGATAAGATTCTCTGACCTTGCATTAAATAAGTGGAACTGAAGTTCTTCAACTCGTATCAACAAAATATGCCTTTGTTGTGCACTGACTGGAAAATTGTAAACAGAACAGAACAATGTATTACAGGTCCTTATTTCCCAGTCAGTGCACGGGTCCTTCAGTGTACTCCAAACTATGAGACATCGCCTGATTTCTAATAAACGACTGTATGAGTAACGTTTAACAACTTCGGCGGGAAAGAGAGTGCATGCAATGAGTAAGCCTACCGTTCGATTTATAAAATCATCTGATTTTTAATCGCTGGGATTGTGCGACTATCAAGATTATTTTTCTGAAGCAAAAGCGTTTTCATAAATGAGACCTTGAGTTGTGCATCAAAATAGAACATTATTGATTTGTGAAACACTGCAATAAGAAATAAAATCTAAAAGAAAAAGTCGTTTAAATAAATAAAAAATATATGTCGTCTAAGTAAAAAATATATCGGGGAAAATATCGGGTAATGTATTTTATAAAACAATGGTAAAATTTACGATAATCTGATATTAAAAATAGAGTGATTTATGCTTGATTCTACTCAATGAGGTGGTTATGAGTTTTGTATGACAGGGAGGATCTGAATTGACATTTTAACATACTAGCGGTAGTCAAAGTTTTTTTCCTTCCTCCGAGATTCTATACAACAGCAGTCAGTTGTTACTAATTCTGTGTGATTCATATGCAATAATTTATTTCATCATGAAGCGTGGGTTGTCAGAATATCTGTTTTATCACTTGAACTTTACACGTTTCCTTTTCTCCATAAAAATCGCATTTACTGAATGACGCGCGCATTAAAGAGTGTAAAAAGTTAAAGATAGGATTCTCAAAATTGACATACCCTAAATTTCATTACATGATGCCATGTGGTTTTTTTAATGTCATTTAATTTATAATAATTTTATTCACAAAAAATGAAAGGGATTGGGCAGCAGGCATAGCCTATTTTAGCCCTCTCCCAACATGTTTTAATGTCATGCAAAACAGTGGAACGAAAATAATCCTGATAATCGTTTTCTAAGAAAAAAGATTTTTTTTGCTGATATTTTGCTGTTTCAAGAGCTTGCATCTAGTCCCCATGGTCATCTTGAAATACAAAGAGTTTAGTAATATTTCAATGTTCGTATAGTGTATCCATAAAACAATGTTTTTCTTTTACGTCTTTACTACTCTTTTCGATTTACAGTTAAAGTATTTACAGAAAAGAAACATGCAAAACGTATGTTGTGATTAAATTTTAGGAATACATATCATCTTGTTCCGTACGATATGACGCATCCTACATACTTATGACAATATAATAGATCACCTCCATTGTCAATTAATTAGGTCAACAGGTTACGTATATTGTTTTTCACTATTCATTCATGCGCTTTCATTCACCTAACGACGTAATTATCCAATGATTAAACGCACAACAGACGTCGGCATAATAAACACTAAACAAATATGTCATAGTCCTTCAAAGATCTTGACGAAACGTGTAGTATAGTTTTACATGTACGAAGATAGCTCATATCAATATGTTCATGTACCACCCACACCTAATTTTGTTTTTTCAGCGATTTACGGGTGAATTTTAAAGATTTTCAATTTTACCCTTATGAGAGGTTCCTGAATTATTAAAACGGACAACTCCTTGGAACAAAAAAAAAAACAAAACAAACAAACAAACAAACAAAAACAAAAAAAACAACCTCAGCAAGTAGAAAAACATTTATTCTATATACATTTTAGGAGAAGAATTCCAGTGATGATTATTAAAATTAAGATATGACTATAAATCCCATAAAAGGTATTTCACTGTTGTTGGGTTTTATTGAAATACATCACATGATTGTTGCATTTTTATCGGTGACCAACTTGCATATGGATCAATAAATCATTGTGTACTTAAAATATTCCAAAGATATGCCGTGTACATTGCATTACAACTAACGAGAGATTATATCTCTTTTTTTATATATCATAAGTTCATAACATATATTGATACCTTTCATATAGAGAGAGGGGGGTGGGGGGTGGGGGGGGGTCATAATAAAATTCACTATTAAAACAAGACTTCAAATACCCGGTCAGCAACACGCCGTTTTATTCTTCTATTTAACATTGATACATGAGGTGCAGACATTCCGTATGCATGATACATGTAAAAATTTCAAGGAAGATCTAGACAATAATTCGAGTGAATCAACGTTCCATAAAGTTCTGGTTTCCTTACATTTTACAACATTTAGTCGGGAACAATATCTTTCATATAAAAACATATCTATCTTTTTTTCTCTCCTTTTAATTCTTTTACAGAATTTTGAGCACTTTACATAGTAAGTAAGATTCATCAATAAGAGTTTCATCATTACTGACTGTACAAGTTATTGGGTATTTTATCCTGTTGTCTAGTTTCAGATAGTAAAAGGTGTATTGTAGCTTTAGATTTAGTCAATGATATTCGTAGTCTTTTGGTAGATACAGCATGCAATGTTCCATCCCTTAGTAGAGTTTTTAGATCTCGTATAAAATTTGTACTTTTGGAGTATTTCTCAAAAGTCAATACTTACGTAACCCCAAACTCCACATTCATACCGTAATGCTGCCGTTAGAGCATCGAAATAAAACAAAATCATGTTCTGATATTTGCAAATTGTTCCTTGTTCATACTTGTTATAACTGCTGTGGTTTAAACATGTGCATTGTACTCACAATAGAAAAGAATTAAGGCGTATCATTTCGCTTTATTGACATCACTGAAGGACGTGCATATAGTACCAGGGGCCTATATACTAACATTAGTACAAGATATATGATTACGACCTAATTTAATCAAAGCAAGTTGTAATTGATTTCTGTCAATCCATGGTTTTTATGTACAATATTGACCTCGGACTTTGTGATCAGTCAATATTGCACTCTTTGTTGGTTCCATAAGGACAGCCACAGCCTGGACGGAAGAGTTCAAGAGTACGGTCATCACGGACTGAAAAGGACCGGTAGGATATGTCAGCTGTCTTCTCGGTACAGTCACGGTGCAGTCATATAAATAGATCTATAGGACAAATAATGAGAATAGTTTCTCTAGAAGTGTGTAAAGTTTTACGCCACGTGTACATAAGCTTTTGTCTTCTTTGTATTACATCCGTTAAATCCCGGGTAACTATCTAAAGGGCTCTGTACAAAACGATCACGCCACGAGGTGTTTGCCTGCTTTTCATAAATCTTATGATGTCATGCATATCGTGCGTTAAAGATATGCAATCTACAGGGTCATGATAGTACGTCATTTTAATCTGTTATATCAGGGTATGACAAAAGTTTGTCTATACCACTATAAGAAATCACACGTGGGCATTACAACGTGACGTAAATGGTAAAACAAGACCGGTCCACGACATTTAAATGACATGGGTCACTGAACATCAAAATAATTTCCACATCAAGTAGATGTGAATACTTTGATAAATATCATTAATTAACCTGCTATAGATATTTCTATCATACCTATATGGAAATTTACTACGCATATCCTTAAACATCAAAAATAGTATATGTCATGGTTTTTAAAAAAAATTATTATTCATGGTTTTTTTTTAACTTTCTCTGGAATACGGTCACAGATGCTAATCATAACGGAGACCGCTACGGGTGTTCCCTAAGCTCCCCATCTACTTATACACAGACAGTTTACTCTATCCCCCTCAGTTAAAAGATAGCTATAGAAATTATGGTCAGAGGATAGAAGATTTTGGATGCATCAAACAAAGTAGGATTTTTCTGTGTTTACCTGGGATTTTCTACATATGTATCATTTGGTCAAACAATAATGGAAATCGGTCATTAGTACATGAAATGCACGCGATAAAAAGTCGTATTTGGAGGACTTGATGTTTTGGGTAATGTTTTTCCATGGAGTTTTGAAGTAAAGATTTGTGAATAATGCAAAATAAATTTAATCGGAACATTTTGTGGTAAATATGGATTTTTAGTAATATCAAAACATTTACAAATAGTTTTACAAAATTCTATGAAAAACAATGGGCATTCTATGTCCTTATGGCATTAACCAATCAAAATTAATCGAATATGCACGCACGTGCTGGTCAATAATTCTGACCTTGCCCATCAGTTGATAGTCTCGATATATAGATCTATAATATGATTTTCAAATCAGTTCATCGTAAAACAAGAGCTGGTCAGTGAGTTTGATAATGACAAGCAGTTAAATGCATCAATATACATGTATGCCTACAATTTAACCTCCATACTATTTCATTAAAACAAATCGGATCCATACGTTTGCTCGAGTGTCGTGATGATTAAATGCGATCATTTTGATCATTTACGAGTCTTGATAACTATAACGTCAATGTGAAAAGACTTCCCTCTCGAGAGTTTTTCACTCGTACGTAGACGTCACCAATGCCGGTGAAGGGCTGCAAAATTTAGGCCTTTGCTCGGCGCAGGGATCTTTATCGTGCCACACCTGCTGTGACACGAGGCCTCTGTTTTTGCAGTCTCATCCGAAGGATCGTCACATTTAGTCGCCTCTTACGACAAGGAAGGGGTACTGAGGACCTATTTTAACCCGAGTCCCCACGGGATACAATGCTTTATAGTAACTTATATTACATATTTATGATATGAAGAACATTCTATTTCTCGCATTTACAGTAGAGTTATTGAGTTCAAGTATTATCCAATAACAATTGAGGGCAAGTGCTTGGGCGTGCTGGCCATTGATGTTGATGATGCTAATCATTCAAGTGGGAAGTGGTGCAGTTCATGCTATCATGTATTTTCAAAAATGAAGTTTATCAATTTTTTTATTTACATCTTACTTTCATTTCTGTCGGAATATTCCCAGCCGTTAAAATAGACTTACTATATTTGTCAAGTTCATACGCGCATTTTCCACAACTGTGCACATCGCATTCATGAGGAAACGGCTGTCATTACAATGGGTAAATATATCAAAGGCAAAAACCTTGGAAATGTAAATAGTTGTGTACCGCTAACGATTATAATGCTTTTGGAATGTTGTAACAAAACATTGTCGATGAAGATTAATCAGAGATAAATGTAGATAGGTAATTTATCACACATCATATATTCACGTATGTTCTAAGTACATGTATCTTACACGTTACTATCAAGTGTTATAACAATTCGTTATCTTTGTCGTCAATCTACGATACATAATGCGCTGATTTGGCCGGAGGCTTAGGTTTACTCTCAGTGGTGTCACAACCTTCTGTAGAATGTTTACATGTAGGAGAAAAACAAATTTGCTGAGTTTACAAAAATTGACGAAATTAGAAAGACATTCATACCGTAGAATTGTAAAGACATGAAACGGCATGACCCTATTGAGAAAAGATTACGTCAAAAATAAAACTGGTCTAAGATTGGTCAATATTATATACCGAAGTACCCTTGAAAATACTTCGACGATATATCTATCAATAAATTTTAAACTTCCGTCTTCCTTCATGATAAAAGTTTTTAAAAAGCCGTTGGGTAGTGAAATAAAATCTGCTGTGTCGATGAATTAAAATCCAGAATTTTTTCTTCCTGTTTTATTAAGGAGGACAATCTGATACATGTAATTTTGTGCGTTATTCCCCAGATGTGCATGAACAACTCTGGTATTTTACTTCGTATAGTACTCAACAAGCTATACTTGTATCTTGAATTTGAAAATATTTCAATCATTTAAACTGCACTAGCAAGTTTGAGTAAATGAACATTTGGTGAAAAATATATAGATCCATGGGTTGATACATGTATATATATATATATATATATATATATATATATATATATATTGGCTTAGTTTGGTTGTAATAAGTACAAATATAAAATTCCTAAAAAATAAAGGACTTGTAAATCTATGATGTTCAAAAATTGAAATAT
Source organism: Ostrea edulis (assembly GCF_947568905.1). Lineage (NCBI taxonomy): Eukaryota > Metazoa > Mollusca > Bivalvia > Ostreida > Ostreidae > Ostrea > Ostrea edulis. Next base: position 29,565,759 of record NC_079167.1, on the reverse strand, counting down.
ACAACCCCTTCTTTTTTAAGTCTACTAGTATACAAATTTTCCCGACTGTTTAAAACTTCAATGAGAAATTAATTTCTATACGGTTATATTTATTTTATTTTCCTTATAAAAACATAAATTGAGTTTTCTTTTTCATCAATTTTGAAAAAGAGTTTGTTTGTAGCCAGTGTCCGTTAAAATGTGCTACTATTTAAAGTAGTTACCCGAATCATGTTGTATGAATATAATGCTGTATATAAAATTTAGAAATGATTGAATGCTCCGTAATTAAAATTTCAAACAGTATGGTGTTCTGAAATATAACTGAGCGAGGTGGTACAAAGCAACCTTGTAAAGTACTACCGAGAATGTTTCTTTACATCTCTCTCTCTCTCTCTCTCTCTCTCTCTCTCTCTCTCTGACATAATTTTCATTTAATATAGAGCAGATAGTATCAATTGATAGAACACAATCAATCTGATTACGCAAGCGTATGGGCATTGTGATTTTTCCATTTTATTTAAAAATATTTACATTTCAGTGGTTTTGTGTTTTATATCTTTACAAATTGTAACGGTAGCCATTTCTTTAGATTTGTGAATTTGTCTAACACTAGAAGACACCACAGTCTAACAAAGTCATGCTGTTAGGAAAAAAGAAGTACAACTGCGAGGTGTTTTTCTAGTTACATAAATAGTTTCACAAGTCAGCACTTCTATATGAAAAAATGAAATGAAATCAAAAGTGAAATACAGCTACGAGGTGTTTTCTAGTTACATAAACATCTGCACACGTCAGCACTTCTGTATCAAAACATGGAACTGTGTATTGAATCTAACTTTGCTGACAAAAACATTGGTAATATTTTTAAAATGCAGCTGATATGATTTCATAAAATCTGAGGGTAAATCAACATACCCTTAACGCGTTGACAGCATAAACAATAGAACACATAGAACGGTGTTCTGTAGATTGCATATCTATACTTCTAAATTAACAAATGTTGCCAATAAACTCCGAAACGATTGCTCCAGAATTACTGCTTGCACCTTTAACATTGTTTCATATGTGAGGCGAAGTCCGTCTGCTTTAATAGAATTTTACGTGATTAGTAAATATCGTAAAGTTAAAACCCCACTTTCATTATCCATAAACTACCCTGAAATAGCAACATATGAGAGTAAAGTGGCGAGACACGCTTTGGCGGATCTGAGCCAGTTTTTCTCTTTTTTTAACACGATATGATGTAAAGCCATTGTTTATCGATGCTTGATTTTGATCTTACAGAAGAACTAAGTTTTCACGATTGTTGAATAAATAAAAATATGCCAGTTCGTTTCTTCAATTCGTGATTTTAGTCTTGAATCAGCCTTATGGAAATTTTCAAAATGAAGTGCTCAGAAAGAGGCAACATCATAGACGCTTAGGTCTGCAACCAATCGCACTTTCTCGGGCCTTTCCGGCAAACTGAGAATGTTGCGATTCGTTTACAACATGATTAGCAAAAAATTGTGGAGGTGTTCACTGACAATAATTTTGACTAAGCCCATATTTATCATTAATGAATATTAATAATTACATGTATATTACTAATATACATTTCATTCAAGGAAGGACATCCCCTACCGAGAATAACGATCTGACACACCGAAAGAAAATTAAAAACGATATTCATGTGATACTTTCGATGTTCTTATTTCTCTCTCTCTCTCTCTCTCTCTCTCTCTCTCTCTCTCTCTCTCTCTCTCTGGTACATTCATTTAATTTTCATTATAAAATATGAATTACATATCTGTCTGTGAAAAAACATTGCCGCCTATGTCTGTGAAAAATATTGCCGCCTATATCTTTAGAAAAACATTGCCGCCTATATATGTCTGTGAAAAATATTGCCGCCTATGTCTGTGAAAAAATATTGCCACCTATGTCTGTGAAAAATATTGCCGCCTTTATCTGTGGAAAAACATTACCGCCTGTGTCTGTGGAAAAACATTGTCGCCTGTGTCTGTGGAAAACATTGCCGCCTGTGTCTGTGAAAATCATTGCCGCCTATGTCTGTGAAAAATATTGCCGCCTTTATCTGTGGAAAAACATTACCGCCTGTGTCTGTGGAAAAACATTGTCGCCTGTGTCTGTGGAAAACATTGCCGCCTGTGTCTGTGAAAATCATTGCCGCCTATGTCTGTGAAAAATATTGCCGCCTGTGTCTGTTAAAAATATTGCCGCCTATGTCTGTGGAAAATATTACCGCCTATGCCCGTGGAAGCAATTGGACTTTCCAAGAATTACGTATTTTAGCCTTGACGGCAATACAAAGAATACAGCATGTGACCAGAGAAGAAATCCCCGGGACACGACTTCATACCGGATAATCTTTCATATGCCCGCCTTACAAGATCGGAAGCGTATACCACTGCCGGTCTTTTTTTTATTGTCAATCTCCGGCATGATGTTCTCTTCTGTGTCTTTGTAAGTTAGATGAATAATGATTATAACTAGTGTTGTCATGATGATCGAATTTTAATCGATAATCAATCGGAAAGGTTGTTGATTTTCGACAATCGATTTGAGATTTCATAATCGATTATAACCGATTAAAATACAGTATTAGTACCTATTTTAATTCAAAGAAAAATTTTCCAGTCTTTTTACATCCGTTCAAGTTCTGTCTTGTCCTCCATGTTAACATGCTAAAAGTGAGGTATAGTACGTTAGGAGTCGGTTCTGGATCCTCATAAGTCTTCTTACATTTATAACAATGACTGTAACAGAATAATCTTAGCCATGTAGCCTTGGCAATTCATGTTTTCTTTAACAATATATTTTCTAGTTTGGTTACTAATGTCTGAAACAGTATTCACGGCTTAGGAGTTTGACTCGCTAGTCGAACCAGTAAGTACGCAAAGTTACCTGCCCGGTTCCAGATCGTCCTTCTGGCGAATCAGAGCCTTAAAACTCAATAGCTTTCTGTAAGTATACTACAGCACCAATAACACCAGACTCTTTGTCTAAACAATCACAAGGTGGGGCCCCTAACCTGTTCTTAAATCAATTTTCTAATAAAAACGGAAGTCATTTTTATTCATCCATTTTAAATTTTACTTTTTTAAATGATCTATTATCGGTGGGGGTTTTCTTCATAAATCTATCCTGGTTTTTTTTGCCGACAAAACTGTTTTAAATTGGTTAATCTTACCGATTATTTGTCGATCTCAGACCGCCTGAGAGGCGACAAGGTCGAACACTGGAGTCTGAAAAATAATGACATTTACACCGAAACTACACTATGGTATCCAGTTCTTTTGAACACACGACCGTCTACCCCGCTGTTTAGTTCGCCGTTAAGATATTTTTTTCTATCACAACTATGTAAAAACAATATTCAATCGATTTGAACCTGTGCTTTCAAATATCACACCAACGAATAAGCATGATTTGGATTTCCAACAAAAGAGAGAAAATACACAGTATGATGCCGAGATTTTGAATAGCATTGGCACAGAGATCAAATACAGGTACTTTCTGTTTTAACGTATATGTTTAATTTGCTTTAAATTCATGTTGAACCTCAGGCCGTAGTCAGAAAAAGTTATTATATAGGCTTCACGTCAGGGCACACTGTAAAGTTAAAATATTTCAATCACTTCATTGTCAAATTAAATATTCATGTATGTACATAAAAAGGGACATTCGAAAGCAAATTTCTAATCGTATACATTAACCCGTTCAATAAATTTACTATATTGAGTTTAATTGAATCATAACATTTCAAAACAAATTTCAATTTAGCCAAATTCGAAACAGTGACAATGACTTTGTATGACTTTCAAATAAAACGAATCTTTCTTAGGAGTTCTCGATGTAAAGTTTCAATGATAAAAAGACTCACAAAAAAGATTTTTTTAATGAAACGCCGATGCCCCCGTATGACAGTAAAGTTTATTATGGTCCAGGGTAAAGTTTTTCAAAAGTAGATCAAACCCCAGGCCAATTTTACCAGGTCAAAATCGTTTGAGCCCAAAGAAAGATGTTATCACAAGAAATGAATATTTGAAATAGGAAAGTCCTTGCATTAACTGTTCAAAAGTTATGGACAACGCCTTAGTTTTTCAAAAGTAGGTAAAACTGCAAGGTCAAGGTCAGGAGGTTAAACATTTTGGTACCAAAAGAAATGTCGTGTCACAAGGAATACACATGTGAAATTTGAAATCTATATCACCATCCATTCAAAAGTTATGACCAAGGTTAAAGATTTTGCGGACAAACAAACCAAGATAATTTTATTCCATACGATGTCGCACTACATATACATGTGACCTACTGAACTTTGATCAATATACTATCCATAATTACTGGTCACAGAGAGTAATCAGACGATTTTTACATTGCTAGATCTCAAATTCTGTAAGATATCCCCACCCCCAAATAGAACTGTGACCTGGTGATCTTGACCTTAAGTTTTTTTCAAACTCAATAAGGTCATCCTTACTGCTGAGCAGCATCTTTTGAAGTCTAATCTCAGTACTCAATCGTCCGGAAACCAAGGTGTTACAGATAGACAGACCAACAGACAGAAGAACCAGTTAAAACCAAGGTGTTCAGAAATAGACAAGTCAACAGACAGAGAGCCAGTTAAAACCAAGGTGTTAGAGACAGACCAGCAGACAGAAGAACCCGTTAAAACCAAGGTGTTAGAGATAGACAAGTCAAAAGACAGAGAACCAGTAAAAACCAAGGTGTTAGAAATAGACAGAACAACAGACAGAAGAACCCGTTAAAACCAAGGTGTTAGAGATAGACAGACCAACAGGCAGAAGAACCAGTCAAAACCAAGGTGTTAGAGATAGACAGGTCAACAGACAGAGAACCAGTCAAAACCAAGGTGTTAGAGATAGACATACCAACAGGCAGAGAACCAATAAAAACCAAGGTGTTATAGATAGACAGGTCAACAGACAGAGAACCAGTAAAACCAAGGTGTTAGAGATAGACATACCAACAGGCAGAGAACCAGTAAAAACCAAGGTGATAAGAGATAGACAGACCAACAGGCAGAGAACCAGTAAAAACCAAGGTGTTAGAGACAGGCCAGCAGACAGAAGAACCAGTAAAAACCAAGATATTAGAGATAGACAGACAAGCAGAGAGAAGAACCAGTTAAAACCAAGGTATTAGAGATAAGCAGACAAGCAGAGAGAAGAACCAGTTAAAACCAAGGTGCTAGAGATAGACAGACCAGCAGACAGAAGAACCACTTAAACTAATGAATATTGTCTACTGGTATTCGCTACCTCGCCGTCACAAGCAGTTGATGGTTAATACCCTATTCTTCCCGCAGGGGTTGACTTACAAGGCCGACTTTCTTTGGCGGCGTCACAGACATTCCAGATTGCAGGGATGTATGGACCACAAAAATACATCTGTCATGCAATTCCATTATTCTTCACAAAAACATATCTGTGATAAAGCAATTCCATTATTCTTCACAAAAATACCAGGTTCCAGAAGCATAACTTATAGATGAGTTCTACATTAATCTAAGTTTGAGATGTCACTAGGACATACTTAATGACCATAGGAATAATTGTAATATTTTAATGATTACCACATTCTGTCAAATATAACGTTTGAGTTCCTTATCAGTTGCCAAATTCATATCGATCAACTGAATGTATGCATGCTATGAAATGAAGAATCATGACAAGATCTTTTAGTATACTCGTGCATGTGTTCAATACTGATTCTTTCACGGGAACTATACATCATTCTTGCCGGGAGAAGAAAAAAAACCCGCCGAAAACCGCATAATGGGAATTTACACACACCTATAACTGCGCAGTTTTCTTGTCACGATAAACTGTGGTAGAAATCATAAATATTCACCATGAAGTCGAAATGTGTGTCCTCATCAATTTTTTAATCGTTTAGGGCGTAGAACGTGCATGTTTTCTATGTTCTTTTCAATGTTGCCCATAACATTAACACTTGTATCATTCTTGTCACATTGCGTGGAAAATATGAGAACCTATTTAATTAAACAGATGACCTTTGGGGGTCCAGTCAAATATGTTGATTTCCATATTTTCTAACTACCACGCTAATTTGAGGATTACGGCATTGACAAGCTGATGATGTACTATTGTTAAATTTGTATAATACTTAAGAATTATACCACCTACTATGCCAAAGTGTAACGTCTGATCAACCCCTGACTGACATTAATTTCAAAACAAATTATTTCAACACGCACTATGCTTTCGCCATAATACAGGTTTACCAACTTCAGACTCGTATATCATAAGTAGGGGTGGGAAGAACATATTATCAAAAATGCTTTTACCCTGTTACATATACACAAGCAAAATTACACTAAATTATGTTAAACGAATTGGGTGTTTATAAATTTCAATCGGAGTTCCTCATGAATTTCAAAAGATTATATAAGATGGAAATTACTGTGAAATCTTTCGTATTGGTTTTTAATTTGATAACTTTATGACTCTTTTATTCGAACCAGAAGTTCCCGTATAATACGGACCGGAAGTCCCTGTAAAATATCGCACCCTAGAAATCGGATATCTTTTCTCCATGGACAAGCATCACTATTCTGTGAACACTTGTCATGCATATTTTAAGCGGAAGTGCGGTATAAATAAAATGCTATAATGAGCGCCTGCAAAGGTCGAAAGATACGAAGAAATTCACACGCATCGTTAGCTGCAGAACTGTAGCTCTCTGAAAAAATATTTTGACATAACAGAGAGCTACAGAGCCACCCCTTATAAAAACCTTCGATTTACGGCGCACAAAAAGCTGCGCACGGTTGAGACCTTATATCGTTGTATTCTTGAGTTACTGTCTCATAAATTTAATATCGAAAAATTCTTAACATATTTTCCTACTAGTGTCTAAACATACCTTCAAATATTCATTAAAGCCCCACACGACCTGAAAACTCCCAGCTTCAAATGATTTCGTTAGTTGACGTAGCCATGTTAGGTAGCCGGGTCAGTTCGTACCCTGTTGTTGTTAGTATATATTCATAAAATTCGTTATATGTTATGTATTCGCTCTTCATTTATTATCAATACGAATAATTTATAGAAATTAAAAAAAATAAAGTTTTTCTAAAGGTAAAATAAGCTCTTGATTCATGAAAATGCTACTAAAGTCCTTAACACTCGTGTGGCAGGGATGGAGACCGCACCAGACTAATGAAAGCCGCATTGCCGTGAGTTTAGCTATTTGAATAATTATTATTTAAAGGCACTGGGATGATATATTATTTAAAATATTTAGCTAAAATATTTGTGGGGATATTAGTTCACATCTAGACGTTATTGTGCATTATGGAAATTAACCAGGATTCGAATTGACCGGCTACCTAACATGGCTACGTCAACAAACGAAATCATTTGAAGCTGGGAGTTTTCAGGTCGTGTGGGGCTTTAATGAATATTTGAAGGTATGTTTAGACACAAGTATAGTAGGAAAATATGTTAAGAATTTTTCGATATTAAATTTATGAGACAGTAACTCAAGAATACAACGATATAAGGCCTCAACCGCGCGCAGCTTTTTGTGCGCCGTAAATCGAAGGTTTTTATAAGGGGTGGCTCTGTAGCTCTCTGTTATGTCAAAATATTTTTTCAGAGAGCTACAGTTCTGCAGCTAACGCATCGTTATCTCTCTCCCAAAGAATGAATTATCGGACCAGTACACACGGTACAAGAGATCTTCAAACAATTATCGGTGTACTTCATAGGGGAGCCTGGTACGATATCGGTGTTCTAAACATTGATACATTCATAGGGGGGCCTGGTATGATATCGGTGTTCTAAACATTGATACATTCATAGGGGGCCTGGTACGATATCGGTGGTCTAAAAATTGATACATCATAGGGGGCCTGGTACGATATCGGTGTTCTAAACGTTGATACATCGATACATGAAATGGAATATCCACGTTTCGTCGTATTTCTTTCCAGAAATGTTATGATATGCGCATTTTGCGAATTGTGAAATTAACTACAAGTATTAATTATTTTTAAGACCATTATTGTTTTGTATTTTTTATGAATGTTAAATTTAATAACACGTTGTTTTTTTTAATATTGTCACTCATCACCAGACATTTTCCCTTTCATACACAGATGCTCAACCAAAATAAAAACTTTTGTGTTTATCCATGTGTTTGTATATATCAGAAACTATTAATAAATTATTTCAAAAACTCGCAATAGTGGTTTCTATTATCAAGGAAAAAATAAGAACATCGAAAGTATCACATGAATGTCGTATTTAATTTTTTTTTTCGGTGTGTCAGATCGTTGATCTCGGTAGGAGATGTCCTTCCTGGAATGAGGTGTATATTAGTAATATAATTATTAATCTTCATAGAATGATAAATATGGGCTTAGTCAAAACTACTGTCAGTGAACACCTCCACAATTTTATGCTGATCATGTTGTACAAAATGTAAACGAATAGCAACATTCTCGGTTTGCCGGAAAGGCCCGGGAATGTGCGATTAGTTGCAGACCTAAGCATCTATGATGTTGCCTCTTTCTGAGCACTTCATTTTGAAAATTTCCATAAGGCTGACTCAAGACTAAAATCACGAATTGAAGAAACGAACTGGCATATTTTTATTTATTCAACAATCGTGAAAACTTAGTTCTTCTGTAAGATCAAAATCAAGCATCAATAAACAACGGCTTTATATCATATCGTATTAAAAAAGAGAAAAAACTGGCTTAGATCCGCCAAAGCGTGTCCCGCCACTTTACTCTCATATGTTGCTATTTCAGGGTAGTTTATCGAAAATGAAAGTGGGTTTTTAATTAACTTTACAATATTTACTAATCACGTAAGATTCTATGAAAGCTGACGGACTTCGCCCCACATATGAAACAATATTAAAGGTGCAAGCAATATATCGCAAAAATTTCAGATAAACAAATATCAGAGTTTAACTATAAATTGTTACATAAACTTTTGAATAATAATTTGAATGTTAGCTAATGGAATCCAAATATACAAAAATATTGTGAAAACTGTGGTGAAATTGAAAACATAGAACACCTTTATACATGTATGCCTGTAGTACGTCTAAAAGAATATGGAAAAGGATTAACAATGTACTAAATCTGGGTATTTCTTGGAAACATATCGTCATAGGCTTTTACAATGAAACAAATCTATCAGAGGCTCTTAATATTTTTATTTCTTTCATTGCACTGAAGATTTATAAATATAAAATGAAATGTAGACTAACTGAAACCTCTTGTAACAGTGAAAATTTATATATCTCAGTGAAACGGGCTTTAAATTTTATACATATCAATACGTTGCAGAAAAATCGTATTCAAATATATGTATTAAAATTTTAAGAAAGTTTGTACAACTTTTGATACTTCTTGATTTGAATTTTGTATATGAGAGGCCCGATGTGGAGGGAGACGGCGCCTTCACATTTTGTTTACCTGGAGGCAATTGGACTCATGGTGTATGTGATAGTGTGCCTTACAGGTAGACGAAGGTAGCCTTTCATGTAGTGAACAATAGCTTTGTTTTTGTGTATTTATGAATAGGTATGACTTGACAAATGTAAACTTTATTGTATACCCTTTGAAATACATTTATATTTAAAATATAATTGCATAAAATTGAATTATATATTGCACTACAAATTCAATAATGTATAACATATATTTGAATATTTAGAGCATTGTTGCTGTAAGGAAATAATGTTGATGAATGATTTATATATGTGTTGATATTGAATGAAATAAAAGATCAAAAAAAAAAAAAAAAAAAAAAGATAAGAAAGGTGCAAGCAGTAATTCTGGAGCAAGTGTTTCGGAGTTTATTGGCAATATTTGTTAATTTAGAAGTATAGATATGCAATCTACAGAACACCTTTGCTACAATGCGTTCTATTGTTTATGCTGTCAACGCGTTAAGGCTATGTTGATTTCCCCTCAGATTTTATGAAATTATATCAGCTGCATTTCAAAAATATTACCAATGTTTTTGTCAGCAAAGTTAAATTCAATACACAGTTCCTTGTTTTGATACAGAAGTGCTGACGTGTGCAGATGTTTATGTAACTAGAAAACACCTCGTAGCTGTATTTCACTTTTGATTTCATTTCATTTTTTCATATAGAAGTGCTGACTTGTGAAACTATTTATGTAACTAGAAAAACACCTCGCAGTTGTACTTTTTTCCTAACAGCATGACCTTGTTAGACTGTGGTGTCTTTTAGTGTTAGACAAATTCACAAATCTATTTAAAACAAATTCAAATTTTGAAAATACTTGAGGATATGAACTGCGACTCCTCACACACTCATACTTCACGAGACGCCCCAGCGCTTCATCAAAAGTGTGCCTTCTCGACACATCGAAGTTCATATCCTCATGTATTTTTAAGAATAAAATTTATTTCTGATATTTACATTCTACTTTTATTTCTTTCAGAATTCCCAGCTGTTAAAATAGGTGTACGCACTATATATTTATCAAGATTCATACGCGCATTGTTCTCAACTACAACGCATTCATGAGTAAATGGCTACCGTTACAATTTGTAAAGATATCAAACGCAAAACCATTGAAATGTAAATATTTTTGAATACAATGTAGAATGAAAAAATCACAATGCCCATGCGCTTACGTAATCACATTGATGGTGTTCTATCAATTGATACTATCTGCTCTAAATTATGTCACACAAATACACACACACACACACACACAGAGAGAGAGAGAGAGAGAGAGAGAGAGAGAGAGAGAGAGAGAGAGAGAGAGTATTTTGTCTCTTCCATTTTCGTAATTTAGTTTTCTGACTGATATGATATATTAAATTATGTTGTCATTAGGATATTGCATAGAGTCATGGAAAGTTCGTTTTAATACCGTTTCATTTACAATTACACATGATTTTTCTCTATGTATACATGCATGTATATTCCCCGGAAGTACAAAATAAATTACATGTGTGCATTACGCACGGGTCACATGTACTCTGGAGAGAAACAGTAAAATGCGGCAATGAGTTTATGAGTAAAATAATTTTTTAATTGAAACTCAATGTTGTTATTTCGAATGAGAGCAAATTAAATTAATGTAAAATGTTTTCTTCTCAAGCCGTTCACAACTTCTGTTGATGGTATGGTGTTCTTAAAAAATATGCATGAGCAGTTTTTTTAAGTATTTCAAATTCGCATCAATTTTTTTAATTTAAATTCCTATTTCATGAAAATTCTCAGTCATATCGCAATATTAAACTTCTAATTGTGATTTAGTCACTTACAAACTTTACTTTTATTTTTACTTCTATCATTTCATTATAAATATCATTTCTTAATTTCCTTTTATGGAAAACGTACCATTTATCATCCATCGATGAAAACGAATAACTGAACTCAAACGCGTACTCTGCACAATTTTTCCACAGCACGTCATATCTTTCTTACAATCTCAATACAAACAAATACGAGTTCAAAACTTTTTACGCCCCTTTTTGTAATCAGCATTGATTTGAAGAAAGTGTATTATTCGTATTAAGAAGGTTTTCAACATTTGGGCAGAAAAAATCCATCTAATGACGCAAGTTTTCTTTGAAAATTTCTAAATCCGCCACTGCATGCATGGCGGATCTAAGATATCGCAAGGGAAAACTTCTACAGTGTAAATTCGTCTCTCGATGTTGAATACGTTCAACTTTAATTTCACAAATCTTATCAAGTTTACTTCATCCAGTAGATCCAGAAAAACTCTGTTTGTCCATTCATCAGATAAATTTGAATTTCTAAGATGATTGTGTGAGTTGTGATGTATTTTTCAAATCCAAATTTCCTTAGTATACAGCATAACAGTCTGTTTTACCAGAGGATAAGTGTAAAAATAATATTTGACACCATTAAATGTTTTGGGGGTTTCGTTTTCGTATGTGTATGCTGGAAGGGTAGATTGCCCGTACCTTTGTTATTCAAATGTTGAAGTCATACATAAGATACAGTTTAGTTTCGATGTAGTGTCGTGGCATTAGCCGTGAAAGTGATGGCAACCGCTTTTTTCTCAAAATATCCCAATGACATACGAATATATATGAATGACTAATAAAACATTTGTTTTGTACAAAAAAACCCCAAAAGAAACCTAATAGCACTACGGTAGATAACCGCTTTTAGTGTAAAGAATTATACATGTATATAGAAGAATTATTGCCTTGCAAGACAATAATTATTTAATTACAAAAATCACATGCCTCTTATGAGGTTAAAAGGTGTTGGAAATAATTGAATACTGGTGTTATTACTGAAATATATAATATATCTAGCAATTTTCATTGAAATCAATTTTTGGTGACAAAATCCCAGATGATATAACGCCCCTTTAAAATTGACTGGGAATTTGAATTCGATCACGATAAGGATGACTCGACAATGACTGTAAAACTCTTCACACCCATATAAGTACATGACTATATTAGTATAGGAAAACTGAAGCTAAATTTAAAATTCGCATCGAATTTGAAAGCTAAATTTAAATCACTCATTGAATCAAAAAAATATACCACATTCTCCATGGCTTAATATTTCACATACAATACCTCTCACGACATTCTTACTCATTCAATGTCATAAAGCATGATATGGTGCAATCATAATTAAGATTGTTGTGAAATTGACATAGAAAGACCACGCAAGGTGTCCTTAGATTTACAGGCCACCCTACTGTTGTGCAATAAACAATCGGGAAGTAGGTCACTTGTGTAGTTAATAAGTGTGCATTGCAATAGCGATTTAATCAATACACGAAGCAAAGATCAAACAAATAACCCGGTAACTTAGCAGACAAACACAGAAAAGCCGGTCAGTGGGTGGAAGCGTTCACACTGCGTGCCTATGTAGGAAGTAGTCATGGAAATTCTTCCAATCTATTAGTAACAAGGTGCTGTTTTGAAATGACGCTGTGTCTGTACTAATTGGTTGCTCGGAATTTTTAGGACATTGTTACACTATTTCCTTAAAAATCTATAGAGTAACGTGGAAACATGTCTATTTATGTAATTTTCTGAAACGAATTATATTTATATTTTTGTAGAATGGTTAAAAACATACCGGGTTATTCCGAAAAAAGTTCAGACAGTACTTTATTTTCTTCGAGGAATTGATATAATCAACATTTGTATGTGGTACCAATACAATAAATCGCCGTGAATATGACCTGAGGAAACACAACACAGGGGAACGGCGAGTTAAAGGGGCGTACCGCATTAAATTACTGTCCAGCATCGGTTTGAACTTACACGCATCTTATTGTCATGTGATCTACAATTCGGGACGGAACACAAGTTCTAAAATCTGGCCTCTTTACGTAACATTTGTATAGGATAGAAATAATTTTTCATGATAAATAGATACACAAAAATATACAAGGTTTGTTGATATTCTTCTCGAACATAATTAATCTACAGATAAACTGTACGATTGCTAAATTTCCATATCTATATTTTATCGCCAATTGTGTCCCCACCCTACTTTCGGGTCCCTAAATTGAACAAACTTGAATTTGAACTATTCGAAGCTTGCATGTCAATATGACTGATCAGGACCCTGTTAATTATTGAGATGAAAATTTTAAAAGATTTTCTCTATGAATTCTTATGTAAAATTGTGATCCCCTATTGTGGTCCCAACTACCCCCGGGGGTCCCGATTTTAACAAACTTAAATCTGAACTATCTGGGGTTGCTGCATGTTAATATGATTAATCATGACCCTGCTGTTATTGAGATGAAGATATCTAAAGATGTTTCCTTATATATTCCCATGCAAAACCTTGATCCCCTATTGTGGTTCCGTCCTACATCCACGATTTGAACAAACTTAAACATGCACTACCTGGGAATGCTTTAATATTAGAACAGGAGTCTGAAGTTTTGTTAATCAAATTGAAATAAAAATCAAGAATATTATCCACCGTCTTCTATACTGGAGACGACGGATACTCGTATTTCTCCCCGGATTTGATTAGCGTGTGATATTAGCATGACTAGTCATGGCCCTGCTGTTCTTGAGATTTAAACAAAATATTCCTATAGATCCGCATGTAAACCTTTGATCCCTTTTTATGGACCCACCCTACCTCTAGGGGCCATATGATTTGAGCAAACATGAAACCATTCTCTGTCAGGAAGGTTTCATGGAAATTTCAACTTTTCTGGCCCTGTGGGTCTCGAGAAGATTTTTAAATGACTCAACCTTATTTTTGCTTTTTCGTGATGAACTCCCCTTGGAAAGGAGCATGTCCCCTTATTTGACTAAACTTGAATCCCCTTTATTCAAGGGTGATTTGTGCAGAGTTTGATTGACATTGGCCTAGCGGTTCTGGAGATATAAAACGTTTACGGACAGACAGGACGGATGGGCAGACAGACGGACGGGCAAACGGGCAGGCAGACAGACGGACGGGCAGACAGAGAAACGACAGGTCAAAAGGTGAACAGAAAAGCTCACTTGAGTTTTTAGCTCAGATGAACCAAGTGATGTAAATGCTAGTTCAGACAGAGTTGGGTGCGGTATAAAATGTTGCGTGGCGCGGGAAGAAAAGTGACAGACATGAAAACAAATATATAAAAAGATTAAGTATTTCTGATTTACGAATGACACAAGAATTTTTCCGATTAATGGGATGGTCTGGCAGATGCCTTTATGAAGAGGAGGCCGGCTTTTGTTATGTGGTGCATTCAACCAGAATGGACGCTTTACAAAATACGAGAAGTTGCATTGGTTTCTGGGATCGCTAAATCGTCTGATTTCAATAGAAGTATACTATTTCTATTTTAAGGATAGACTTGATTTATTCGATCAATCATTACAATAAGCCGGAAAGTAATGAATTTTGTGCGCACCAATATCTTTATCTATTTCAACTGAAACATTTAGGATGTTCTATACGTGTATTTAATTAATTATCAACGATAATTAAATTGACTTTTCCAAGCAAACGGTGGTGTATCTTAGAGCTTATGAAATATGTGAGCGTTCCTAGACAAATATAGCACCATTATTGTCGTTCCTCTCGCTGAATATCTCTAGGTCTTTCAAATTTCTTAACGATTGTAGGCAGTGCCTGTACAGCGGTTATAGGGATTGGGGGGCGGGGGGGGGGGGTGAGATTGCAAGCCTCATTCCACCCCACTCTTAGTTGGGAAATCATTTGAAAAGGCTACTTTGTGAAATAATGCTCAGGAAACTGTTTCCACACCCTTTGTAAATTATCTAGATCCGCTTCTGCAGTGGTGGAAATAGGGTATCAAAAGCAGTCCGTTTCAAGTCTTCTCTCTCTCTCTCTCTCTCTCTCTCTCTCTCTCTCTCTCCACACCACGAATTGAAATTGAGAGGGGGAAGAAAAGAATAGCGAGGTT
Source organism: Ostrea edulis (assembly GCF_947568905.1). Lineage (NCBI taxonomy): Eukaryota > Metazoa > Mollusca > Bivalvia > Ostreida > Ostreidae > Ostrea > Ostrea edulis. Next base: position 29,550,338 of record NC_079167.1, on the reverse strand, counting down.
GGTCGGCTGTTGGCAGTAGATTGTTCACGTCGCACTATAATGTTGCATGCATATCATACGAAGTCCAATAATTCGGACACTTCGTAAATACGTTTGAATATTGATTTTCCCAGCATGCAATGCTATTTAACCCCTAGTCCTTAGCCAGGAAAAGTACACACCCTTTTGTCCAAACTATGTCAAACGAATCATATTTCAATATATTATCTCAACATTCCCCGCGCTTGCGTCGATTGAACCCAGTTGTACATGTACATAAAATTAACAGGTAAATTCGGATGTCCTTCGTGGCTGAGACAATGTGAATTGTGTTCAGTGCACTAGTATGTCGATTGTTGTAAACAGTGGCGGGTTAAGAAGGGGAATATACCTACTTTGATTGGAGAATTTTTATTTAATTTTTTTTAAATGTACGCCATTATTAGGTCTAACACCCCCACCCCCCCCCCCCCCCAATTTAAGCGAAAGTAGTACTAATACTATATCAGGTGACCATCCCTTCTGTTAAAATTAAAGATACGCTCCTTGAAAATCCTTTTTCAAATATCGAAAGAAAAAAATACTGTATATATCCACGTAATTCCGCTGTTTTCATAATCTAATATTGATTTTCACTAAATTTGAGCAGTTAATGAATTTACAGATAGTGTGTCTTAATCTTCAACCCCTCTAATCAACAATGAACTCGTCCAGGTAGTGCCAATTAAGCGCGCGATACTCATTTACATGTGAATACATATCTTCACGTCTCATTTCGTAAAACAAACACATCTGTGTATATGGTGCTCATAATCTAAAATACAAATGTAAACTCTATTTGGTTTATTTTTAGTTTTTGGATGTTTGGATAACGTTCACTGGTACACCATGATGTAAAGGGGCCCACACCGAAGTCCTACACAATATATTCATGCGCGGATCCGGTGAAAGTCAACACATCACCACATCGCACTCTTTGCTATGGTGTCCGGATAGGGCCATTTGCAAAAGCGTGACTGCGCGTTAGTCACAACACGCCGTCACGCCAACAAGCAACGCGCCTTCGCGCTCTCACGCCAAGCAACGCGCCTTCGCGCTCTCACGCCAACAAGCAACGCGCCTTCGCGCAGACAAGCAACGCGCCTTCGCACTCTCACAACAACAAGCAACGCGCCTTCGCGCAGACAAGCAACGCTGCGCGAAGGCGTAATGCTTGTTGGCGTGAGAGCGCGAAGGCGCGTTGATTGTTGTCGTGAGAGCGCGAAGGCGCGTTGATTGTTGTCGTGAGAGCGCGAAGGCGCGTTGATTGTTGTCGTGAGAGCGCGAAGGCGTGTTGCTTGTCTGCGCGAAGGCGCGTTGCTTGTTGGCTTGAGAGCGCGAAGGCGCGTTGCTTGTTGGCGTGAGAGCGGGAAGGCGCGTTGCTTGTTGGCGTGGCGGCGTGTTGTGACTAACGCGCAGTCACGCTTTTGCAAATGGCCCTATCCGGACACCATACTTTGCTATGTTGAACAATCTATTGCACATAATAACCATGTGGACTCAGTCTGTTTGAACCCGAATTTCTCATCGCCAATGACAGTCTATGAACGCCAGCAGTGGGTCACGTGTTGTAAATTGTTATAGAAAAAGGTTAAGAATTTATAGCTATAATAAGTTAAAACTTAAAATATATACTCTACTTTGAATTGTATTTAAAGAGACTTGTCATGTGGTGTGAATTTTTCAATTCAGTGTATTGCAGCCGTCTTATCCCGAGTCCAAGGTCAAGGAGGCTATTGTCGACTTCACCCTTTTCTATTACAATATTTTTCTAAATGTTCATTTTATTTCAATTGTTCTAGTGTGTAACTCGATAATATATTTTATGCGATGCGAATATTAGGTAAATTTATGCCATATTTGATTGAAATCTAAGAGACACTAATAGTGAAGAAAATATAATTTTCTTTCGAACACTTTAAATTTAGATGACATTTTCATGGTTCACAAAGAAACCAGGATGTGTTTTAGCATTTCAAGCAAACCACAAAGTTTGGAAAATCGCGTTGTTAGCGCATTATAATAAAGTTAATGAGCCGAGATCGCGACCTTGCAACAAGAACCACAAAATCATGGCAGGAAATATTCTGCACTCTCTTGGGAGCTGTTAGCATGTTATCAATCAGTAGATGTCGGTTTTGAAACTTGTGAAGTACGAACCTAAATACGTCTCGATCCAAATGACCTACTTCGTTTGTGTGTTGTATTCCGAAAATCTAGTTTCTCGATTGAGACTTTTATTTTGTAAAAGAAATGAACTATATAAACACATATAATGCAAAATATATGCTATCACAATGCAATACATTGTAACATTAGTCGATCGAAATAACATCACCACCCATTGCTTAATGCATTTTATGTCATTAATCTAGAGGGTCGTGCAATATGTAGTTTATACATGTAATGTTTGAGTAACCTATTACGCGTGTACCTCACTTTCAATACCGGCATGTCTATATTGATTTCCATAAATAGCATGTTTTATCAATCGTTCAATAACCAATGCATCATTTTTCACATACATCCTCGTCACGAGTTGTTTTCCTCCCACCCTTAGTGGGAAACTTAGCGGAAGTTTAAGTTTACACTAAAAAATGTAAAATTCCATTACAATTAATGCATATGATCAATCAGCTTTGCATATCTTGATGAAAAAATACATTAATTGTACAGGGGTTTTATGGCTGTTTGAAGAAATTTTACGAGATATATATGATCACGCACTCGATATACATTAAGTGTTTCAAACAGCAAAAACCGCGTATCTTTTGAATCATTTTGTATCTTTCTAATCGATTCATTTCACACAGAAACATACACATACTGTATAGTATAATTCAGATGTACAGTACTAAACACACTATCGACAGATACAGTGTTTCAACGTGTTACCTATTGTAGTTTGCAAATGTTATTGAAGTTCATCCAAAAGGAACAAAATTTAAATGAAATAAAAAATCTACGAAGAATATTGTAACATTTTGTTTTATGGAAAATATCAGAGAAACTATCAGTAAAAGGATTACCCGTGTCTAAAACACGGCTTTCCTTTTCAAAGTGTTCTGGTAAACTAATGTAGAACCAGTCTATTCGAAACTTGTCAGCTATAAACATAAAATGCTGTAAAATAGCAACAAGGCACAAGTTTGAGCATATAAATATTGTTCAGTAATTTAGAATTTCACCATGACAACAGGTATGATTTTTGAATCTCAGCGGAAGGCAATGCAACAAAGCATAATCATACACATTGATGGTTTAGTAAATATAGCTGAATTACCTCAAAAGATAAGTCATTTGTGAATTACTTTAGTATAAAGAGGGGAATGAAACAAATCCAAGGGTTGGGAACCAGACAAACCGTAACAATTCCAGACAATGCAGCGACTGAATAAACATTTCCAATAAACTATAGAGAAATTATAAAAACCATTTAAGATATTGAATTGTTGTCAAACCTTTTATTGACACAGAGAGTACAAAGAAACAAAACATTGTTTTAGGTAACAAGTACCTGTCATTGTATCGTTACGTCAAGTAACATGTGTACCCTAACACGGGCGGTAAAACCCCTAACACGGGCGGTAAAAAGGGAATTGTTACTAAAGAAAGCGTGCGGTTTTCGTTTCCTTAAGATATATATACATGTACGTGTATAAACAACATGATATAGCCCAAAACCGAGACAAATTATTACTGTATTCTGTTGTCCTAGTTACCTTAAACAATAGGAATGGTTGACGGAAGTAAGCATTTTGAGTATCACATATAAAATGGGGGGAAAAAAAGGAAACGGAGCAACAAAACTATAAGGACTGTAAACGTTAGCAAGTTCAAATTCATTTATTTTACTCAATCCACTTATGAACGGTGATTGAAATACAATCTGTGTTATTACAAATGCTAAAGCGATGGGGAAATTCCCTTTGAGATGTGCTCAAATCTGCTCTCATCATTTCGAAATGGAGAATCACGTTTTACAAAACGTTGATGTAAAATAAAATTTTCGTTTTCCAATACACTTCAAACTAGTCATCGAGTCTCTCTCTTCCTCTCCCCCTCCCTCTCACCTCTCTCCCCCGCCACCCTCACCTTATAAACTGACTTGTAAATAGTTCCTTTTATTAAAAACACATCCTTACTCTTATTCCGAAGAGAAAAAGGAACATTTACAAAAGAGCTGAAAAGATTATTGTATATGTTTAAACAAAACCAAACAAACAATTTGATAAAAATGTAATGTACGTTAATATAGAGTATACTTCCACTGTTTCCGCTACTAGAAGGACGTTTTCACAGATAGTAAAACCCAGGGGAGACTTCGATAATTGGATAATTCTAAGAATCAACATAACTTTTAAACCATTGTATTATTCAATTACTGTCACGGTCAAACAATTTCACAAACCCTACTGTCTAACTGAATACAGTGCTACTACGTTATGTGTATATCATAAGAAAAATTTGCTTTGTCACATTTTATTGTTCCAAAATTTACTCTCCAGTGTCTGAATTCTAGATCGTGGAATCATTATGGAATCATCTAGAACGAGGCATTATATAGAATCATCTAGAACGAGGCATAATTATTCTATTATCTGCTGATGGAACAAAACAGTCTGTCGGCGTTTAAATATTCTTAGATTTCCACATGTACATGTATTTCGAAACTTAATGCTGAGTCAAACCCGTTCGATACATTTACAGCTATTTTTAGCCATACGAATTACCAAATACCTATTTTGAGATACGGTCTGTGTATATGTATAGAAATTACATGTACACCAGTCAGATCGCGAGATTTAAATATTCTTGCGAATCAGCATTGACTAGAGTGATATAAAACTCGCTTTAACGACCTCGTACCTTTATTTCATGCCTGTTTAATGCATACCGAATGACGTATATTTTCCTTTCGCTTGGTGACCCGTGACGTCAAAGGTCGTATATTTCAAGTCTGCGCAGTAAACGTGTTTACCTCTCCAGAAGTAAACACAGCTTGGCTGTTAGAGAAACGCTGTACAATGGAGACGAACATTTTTACCGGCGAGCGCATCTTCAGAGCCGATTATATTAAAAAGAAACGAATTAGAAAGGTATGTTTTTATTCAGTTGTAATTATGTGCCTTGGTATTTTCCTATACGTTCTTTAATTTTGCATGACATTTCAGAAAAATATGTTTTTCTGACACATATCGAGCTCTTTATCGGTATTGATTGACAGTCCACGCATTACGTAAATATAATGTACTATAGCTTTCATTTCTTCTTTGCAACAGGGCAACGTTCAGTATCTTGTGAAATGGAAAGGATATTCTACAAAGTAAGTACAAATGAACTTTTAAATCGTCGGTTTGTTTGTTTTTATTTGTTTCTCGCATCTATAACCCTGATCAATAAAAAGTTCAAGGTGATCCGTTGTTTACAACCTCACAATGTAGCAAGATCCTTTCAGAAACTCCTGACTTCAGATTTAAAGTGTGGAGTGGTGTGCATTTTAACTTTGTTTTTGTTATATTCAATGTAATCAGGATGTGGGTTCTCATTGTTCAAGGTTTCCAATTGAGGAAGCAAATTTTCAAAATCTGATCTGTATCTATAATATATTTAAAAAAAAAAAAAAAAAAAAAAAAAAAAAAACCAACTGCGCATCTAACACACTTCCTTATGTAATGAAACTCTCTCGTCCCATCGTTACAAATTTCAGACACTTCCGTTTTTGTTATCCCCATTCACAGCAAAATATGTATATTTGTTGAATAATGATATTGACATATAAACAACAGCACTCCCCCTTGTCAATTAATCAGTAATGTTGTGTAATTTCGCATCGTCGAGAAATGGGGCATTGTAAATTGCACCATATGAGACCAATACCGTCATAAATCTATTTTTACTGCTTGTCAACGTCTTACGATTTGCGTTCTAATTATAGACAATGTACCTGGGAACCAGAGGAAAATATCCTTGACCCATACCTTCTTTTCGACTTTAATTCAAGGTGAGTATAATATAGCTAAATGTGTTTGATATTAATTTTCACAAGCGGCCCTTAATAGACAAGTCAGAATAACTCTTTTAATCAAAATATTACAAGTTTTTGTAGGAAAAGTAGCTTAAAACGTAACAACCAGTATTGGCGATTTTAGAAAATTTGGTTCTGATCAAATTTTGTGTAGGTGTCAGCCGGAAAGAGTCACGAAGTATGAAATAAATACCTTGTACATTAATAATCTAACATGAAATCCCCTAATTGGATGTTAGAGTGCGTGTAACGGAATCTCGGTACTCGTGCCTGCAGGGAGTGTAAAGGTGTACACTTTCACGTCTGCAGTGTTCAAACTGTATCTGTCTTATTTTTGTCTTAATGATTTTCATCAACTTTAACCCAGTGCTGTATAAAGTCGATGACGTAGATACACGCACGTACTAAATAACATGTGCAAAAGGTGATGCGTACAAATTAAAATAACCTTGAGCACAGTGCCGAAAAAAACCCCGATTCCCTTTTCTTGAGACCAGTCCTCTCATGAGCAACGCGCACCTGTTCTATAAATATTTAGTAAAAAGCGAAAGTGCGACACAGTAGCATTAATTGTTTCAATCCCATTGTTAAAATCTCGCGTCAACGAAGAATTCCCAGAAGATGATTTCATGAAGTGGTTCGTGAGAGCAAATTGTGATCGTGATTTTCTAACAATACAGAGAGATAAATGTTTCGTGGGTGTTAAAACACATATGGCAATGATTTAATCAAACGGAACCTATGACGATGTGTACATGTTAAATACACGATCGAAACAGCCGCGCGTGTTTCCGTGTACAGGAGGTGAAATTCCGTTTTGATAGAATCTTATAGATTTCAAACGACTATATTTTTATACTTTACCAATTCACAACTTTGAATGAAACATGCAAAACAGGCCCATATAGTGATCTAAACTATGATTAAAACCCCATCTGTGACAGCAATTAGCAAATTATAACATTACTGGAAGTAATAAAAGATGATAGAACTATCCGTATCTTATATGCATGTATAAACGAAACTGCAATAAATCCGATATCTTTCGTGAGCAAGAGAGGAAATACTAGTTTTGGTTTCTGTTTATAACACGATGAGTAGGCGATAAAATTGCCTTACACGTCATTCGAGAACAGACAAACCAATAACTAAAACTAGATATAATCTCGTTAGGTTACTTAATTCATGCCTTAATTGTAATTTAATGAGAAAGATGATTTCTAAGGAGGTCCAAGCAAACGATCAATATATATATATATATATACGTATCTTTACGCTTTTATCGATACATAGTGATAATGATTTAATAACAGTATAACGATATGTATATTCATATTTTATTTAATTTTCCTTTGATTTGATTTTAGACCAAATGCAAAACGAGTCGGAAGACGAAGGAAAAGTGAGGTATGTTACCATGTACAGGAATAATTTCTTGGTTTTTTTTTTTTTTTTTTTTTTTATGTAAAAAGCTTCTAAAGGGTACTTTAGTTTGGAAACAGCTTGCATACAAGAATAGGGGATATTTTTTCAATTTAATGAGCAAGAAATCAAAACCATAAAAGAAAAGAGGTTTTCTGATTTAAAACATACGGTTCATTGCGTTGAAATTTGCATCAACTTAATCACCACGAGTGTTTTTGTTCGCAAATTTGCAGGTGGAGAACTTTCATCCGTATGGAGTTTACGATCTCCATGACAACAAAGAAAAAAGAAAGCAGGACAAAGGTGGGACGCGCTCCGTGTGTCGTCCGCGAACTTATGACAATGGAATCGGGGCACTGGCGGAGGCGGCCGAGTATATCAATTCACTTGAACAGACAGATGGTACCCGGGGAGGGCTATTGTTGCCCTCTGAAACGGGTCGTGGACAATTTGACAATGACTCCGACCTCATTGAAAAGACAGACACGCTTCTGGAGTGTGCGAAACAAGACTGGGTACGTGAGAACAATAATAACACGGAAAAGGCGACATCGGACTGCTGTTGTGTGCAACTGACGGAAAACGACCAAAAGTGTTTTGATTGGATGAACGGGACACGTGCTCAGCATGAGTCTTCTGTGGACATGACAGATAATAGTTGTGAAAATGAACATACTTCTGCACTTTTTTCTCCTCGATGTTTATCGGAAGATACGGAATCCTACTGTGCAGAATCTTCTTGCACGTGCACGAGTTTTGACATGGACAATGACGATAATGGAGAAATTTTACCCGCGCTAAGTGGGCAGAATGAATCAGACATCTTATTGGTCACCGACGTTACATGTAATTCCATCACTGTAACAATTGTCGAAAGTCCCCAAAAATCGGGATTTTTCAAACTGGATTAAATAATCTGTGTATCAAGTTGAAATAATCAAGAAAACATTCACGAAACTGTTCAGTAATTTTCCACTACATACGCCTACATATTAAAAAAAAACAAAACCGAAAGACGGAAATTGGTGTTAACTGTACGTACCATGTCTTTATCTTGGAGAGAGTTAAAGTGAGATTCATCTTGACCAAAATTAGATATGGAATTAGATGATGTTAAGCCCTTTACATAGGAATTATATGTACTGTCAGTGTCCTGTAGATACTGGAATTTTCAGTCTGATTATATAAGATTTGTTCGTGCAACGTGTTTTTCCTACAGAAAGAGGTGGGGAAGAATTCATATGTATCTACATGTGTTTGACAGATATACCCTTGTGATATATATTTACTGATCGATGAAAAAGCAGCAGCTGACGATGGTCTTTCATTACATGTTCTCTCCTTTGTTGTCAAGTATTGGTTTCCAGAATATCAGACGAGACGGATTTGTGTTTCACCCTGTATCTGGATTTAAAAAAACAACTTATTTTACAATATATAGTTTGACCATGTTGAATAAATGATCATCTGAAAACTTTGCTGTGGTCTGTTTTAAACTCTGTAAATTGTTTCCCCTGACAACAAGATAATAACAAAATTATCCTCGTGCTCATTTAGCAACAGAAATGACGCATCGTTTTATTTAGATTCTTTGCTACACCGACCGAGTATTTTTTTTTCTTTCTGAGAAACCAAATTGGCTTTAATCCACCTACATGCAACCATAACAGCAACACACTTTATTGTTTGTTTATCATTGATTTTCGTTAACATTGTAGCTCTATCGGCAAAGGTTCGGTAACCCTTATATACCACAGGATCTCTCTTGATCAATATATGACTAAACTATTTAAATTTCGGAGAATATTATGGGATAAACCTGTTTCACAAAGATAACGCACCCCTCAAAAAGACATGAGGTAGAAGTGACATTTTAAAATCCTAATTACAAGTATATCAAACGAAAATCATTTATTTGAGACGTTCGATCACCTTTTCCCATTTATGATTAACAAACATGTAACAACTTTGCTCAAGACACCGATGTACATCTCAAGAAGTAGTCGAGAATCTTAAAATCGTTTTACATCATTTTATTCTAGAAAGACACGTGCTAGGTCAGTGCAAATTGGTATCTTGTTAAACGTCACATCTTTTCATTGCTAAGGCTATTATTACTAAAGGTGTGGGCATTCACTGGTCTTGGTGTTATATGGTGCGATGTAATTTTCATTACCCTTCATTAAATCATGGTGCATACAATACACACGATATAGTGTGTTGCCCTGTACTCCAGTTAGTGTTATATACAGTGTACATTGCAAAGTCAAATCAACGGTATATACAGTACACACAACATACCCCAGTCAGCGATATATACAGTACACACGACATACTCCAAACAGCGATATATACAGTACACACGACATACTCCAAACAGCGATATATACAGTACACACGACATACTCCAAAGAGCAATATATACAGTACACACGACATACTCCAAAGAGCGATATATACAGTACACACGACATACTCCAATCAGCGATATATACAGTACACACGACATACTCCAAACAGCGATATATACAGTACACACGACATACTCCAAAGAGCAATATATACAGTACACACGACATACTCCAAAGAGCGATATATACAGTACACACGACATACTCCAATCAGCGGTACCGATAATGTACACAACATACTCCAATCAGTGGTATATACAGTGTACATTAGACTAGCTCACTTTTGATCTTTTACAGAAAGAACATATAGTATATGATGCTTAGATAATAGTACAGCTAGTCATATCATTCTTGGTGACATCGATATAGTTGGAAATAACGACATAAAGTCACTTATTTCCAGAAGTGTGAATTCATACGATGGGTCAAAATAGAAATTTTTGTAAAGGAGAAACTTCAAACGTATTCTGCAACAACATAATGCGAGAAGTGGTGTAAATCAAATATGGATTCTGAAAAATTCTTTGAAATCACAAAACTTATCCAAAATCAACAACATCAAAACGTACGACTTTCCAACATTTTACAACATCGTTCCTCGGAATAAATTAAAGACTAAGCTTTTTGACATCATATACATCTGTTTCTTTAATGAAAGTGGAAAAAGGAATATTCATATCTTGTGACTTGTCATCCAGGAACTACTTTGTTAAACACCACTCTAATTCGACGCACAGGTACTCTTAAGTTGAATATTAGAAAGATGCTGGAGTTCCTTATAGACAATATATCCGTAGTCTTCGGTGATCGGGTCGTCTAACAATCTACTAGAATTCCCATGGGCACGAATTATGTTCCTTTATTAGGTAATTTGTTTTTGTATTCTTATGAGGCAGAATTTATTGGAAAGCTTCTACATGAGAAGAAAAACCTCTTGCTGTGGACATCTAGGCTACATGTACATTTATCGACGATGCTTTATTTATTAACAATCTTCATTTTCATTCTTATGTCGGTTTGTTATATGTATAGCAGTGAATTGGAAATAAAAGACACAACAGAATCTACCACACCTGCTTCATATTGGGATATTTCATTGAACATAGATGGTAACGGCAAATTAACAGCCCAACATTATGACAAACAAGATGACTTTATCTACTCCGTCGTCAACTTCCCATATTTATCTAGCAATATTCTACGGTCACCAGCATATGGTTTGTATGTCTTTCAAATGATTTGATTCAGGAGAGCATGTTGTGTATTATAATTTTTTTTAAATGGAGACAGGCTACTAACAAACAAGTTGATGGTACAGGATTTCGACTGTCTCGTTCAAAGTCAGCATTTTGAAAATTCCATGGTCGTTTTAATTATCTTATTTACAAATACAACCTGTCAATAGGTCGAACGTTGTGTAATGTGTTTCATACCAATTGTTGAACCGTTCTTTACACACTGATTTTGACTACGGATTACTCCGTTTACCTGATCAGGATATAGGGTTCACGGCGGGTGCAACCGGTCAACAGAGGATGCTTATTCCCCCTAGGCACACAATCTCACCTCTGGTGTGTCCATGGGTCCGTGTTTGTCATGCTCTTAACTTTGTATTTTTATAGGATTTATGAGATATATCACTGTTGGTTATTTAAGAAATAAGATATCATTTTTTAATGTTGTTGGGGTATGACATGAATTTGGTCACGTGATCAAATCCTATAACGCCCGAAGGGCGTTATAGTAAATTTGATCACGTACCAACTTCATGTCATATCCCAATAACATTCAAAAATGACATCTTATTTCTTATATTTATATTTTCTATTTTGATTTGTGTTCTTACCGAGCTTCCATGATTATGTAGCAGATGACCAAAATAACGATCGTAGAACACAAAATATAGTTCGTTAGAGTTTTATCGAATAAAAAATTAGGAACAATATCAAAGAGAATATAAGATATAGATATTTAATTCAAAATGTTTAAAAAAGACGAAACATGTGTAAAATAAAGGTAATTTAGAGGGTAAAGTTAACTGAAATGACGACAAGAAGAGCGGAGTAAACTACATCCGTGATGTGATTTGGTCGCGATCAGCGATGGAGAAATTGGCGTCGGTCTAGCTTACTAAGTTGAAAACGCAATTGTTGATAACATATTTCGACAGAAATTCAAAAGATCTGAGAGAATTGATGGTGGATATGATGGGTCAAGCTAACGTTAAGCTCTTAGTCTGGTTTTTGGAATCATTATGAAACAACGGTATGTTCATCGTTAGGACTCGCGGTTGTAGCCATGCAGGATACGATTCAAGACAGTAGGACATATTTAGACAAAGTGCAGGTAGGTTGCGTCTTTTATTTACCTTCAGTGTGTGTAAAATAAAATAAAAACGAACTGACGGAGTTCTTGTTCACTTGAGAGATTTCTGTTGTAGGATTTTAATGAAGACTCGCACCGGTACCCTGACATGAACATGTAAAAATTTTCGAGCTTCGAAACCAGCCTCGCTTATGATCATGCCGAGTCATAGCCGTGATGGAAGTTGCCAGGAAACAACAGGTTAACTTATCATCATAAAGTAAATAGGCTTATAACTCTGCCTACACGTTTTTGCTTCCAATATCATAGAACTTTATTTTATAAATTCGCCATGCAGATGTTGCAGACGGTATTTAAAACTGTATAAAATGAAACAACAGAACGATATGTTTAATATTTCTCTTTTATAAACTGATGAAATTCTTGTTTATTTACAAAATAAATTGTATAAATATCCTGCTGCGTTTATTTCTGTTATGATGTCATTGCAGTGGCGGACCCAGGGTTTACGAAAGGGTGTGTGTGTGTGAAAGTCAGGTATTAGTCAAAATGCTTAAGCCATTTTGGGTGCCAATCCGGAATTTTACTCACACTATTTCTATTATTTAAATTTGTGGCGAGAGGGGGTGTGTGTGTGTCTAAATCCACCACTGCATTGCGTAAGCAAGAAGTCAGGTGAAAATACAGGAACTGACTTTTGAAGCGGTGATTGTATTCATACGCAAAAACAAACTGATCACGTGACCAAATTCATGTCACACGAAATTGAACATCAATTTCATTAGTACTGTCACGTAAGGAAGTGCATTGGCAAATGTAAATATTTAAAGTATAACCTCTCTTGATATATCTAACACGGAAATTGATTACGGAAAGATTAAACCTGAATTGGTGTCAACACTGACTTCATACTCGATGTTACAGAAATATGCAAAAAGCATCAAGAAAACTGACTGTTCTAAAAAGAACAGGAAAATGCTTTAACCAAACAAGGCCGCATGATTTACAATTCCGTTATCCTATCAAAATTCAACCATGGTCCAATTGTTTGGCACTTTTTGTAGTATATGTAATACGGCCAAAACGAAGAAAGAGCTTTGGCTTACTTTTATTTGCCTGCAAGAAATTTTCATGAGGTTTGCAAGAACCTAACCATCACGGATATTTCTCGCTGTGTTTCATTCCTTAAATGACTCGTATTTTTATAACATAATCTCGGTCGTGAAACGTAATCGCCACGAACCGGTTCATCACTAGTTCAGCGCGATATGAAGTCGTCGCGAATAAAAGTTGGTTTACAGCAAACTAATATTTGGAAGGTTAGCACTACAACAAAACCTTAGATCTAACATGCTCTCTCCTCTTACATGTAAGTTTGATGTCAATTCAGAATGAGGAATTTACAATACTGTCCACTGATAATTTTCAATGTGTTAATTTTCCAATCTACTGCTTTAATGAGTGTTCACAATTTGGAGGATAAAGATAATAGTGTTGCTTCTTTTGATTAAAAATAAACGAATCGCTTAATTGCACTCTGTAGGCAAATGAATTCAAACATTCTTCGTGTTAAAAACCATTTCCTCCTTGAACATTTCCTTCTATTAATCTTCCTTAAGGAACAGGTAATTCAAAAGGGAAATGGTTGTAGTTTAAAGATAGAATTGTTTTAACAGCTGGATTAAATTCCAATTAAAGTTTCTTATTAATATTCATTACTGCGTCGGAACAAAACATTTTCAAAGAAATAAAACTGTAACAAAGCCTTCAGTTTCACAAAATATTACTATTAAGATTTTAATGGTGTAAGTATATAACATGGTAAAACATTTAGAAAGAAAATAATTATGAAATAATATTTCCATTTCCATGATTTTTCCTCTGATATTTTTACAAAATGAAATGATAGCCATTTTTTCATGAATGCGAACTGCTGTGAACAATGCGCGTATGAATCTTAACACATTAGTACGTTTAGTTTAACGACTGGGTTGTAGTTGGTGGTATCTTGCTTAACGTCTCGCTTGAGAATCTTTCACTCATATGGAGACATCACCATTGCCGGTGAAGGGCTGCAAAATTTAGGTCTATGCGCGGCACTTACGGCCTTTGAACAGGGATGTTGTTTTTTTATCGTGCCACACCTGCTGTGAAAGGCCACACCTGCTGTGACACGGAACCTCAGTTTTTTGCGGTCTCATCCGAAGAACCACCCCGTTTAATCGCCTCTTACGACAAGCAAGGGGTACTGAGAACCTATTCCAACCTGGATACTAGAGGCACGGAATTCTGACGGAAATGACAGAATATAAATTATATTTACAACAGTAAATGTTTTCCACAAGCGAATGTTACAGCACTTTGTTTTTATGTGAAGTTTTGTATTTAGTTGAGTTGATATATAGGATGTGACCGGTCGACAGGGAGTGCTTACTCCTCCTACACATCTGATCCCCACCTCTGGGATATCCAGGGGTCCGTGTTTGCCCTAATCTGAATTTAGTATTCTTTGTGGGAGTTGCACGAGCTTGATTACTGTTTGTTATTCGTGACTTTTCATATTTCTCTGTTTATTTAATGGCTTAGTTATATGCTATTTGTAGAAAAAATATATAACATATCATGTTCATGTATGTATGTTACTTGGGGCACCTCAGTTATTTCCCCTGCTGCATACTTTGAGGGCTATTACTGTATTTTGATTGGTTGAGCGTCTCTTCACAAAATTTTGTAGACAGAAAAGAAGTAGTCTGTATACGGAGGAAAGTTTTCAATCCCTTCCACCTCCCTCTTTTGAATATAACTCATTGCCAGTTGCTAAGATTCAATGTGGAGTCTTTGGATCTAACCGTGTGTAACTTACAAATAATAATATCAAAGTTTGTACTATATTTAATCAGAATAACATCGTAAATCTAAGTAATTCTTACAGTAAACTGACGTTAGTATTTGTTAGAGAACTGATCGGATTTTCCTGCAGAAGACTGCATTTATACTCTGTAAATTCCCATTGTAAACGAACATCTGCTCATGCATGAAGATCCAGTCTCGCCTCTCCAGTATTCTACATTTTAGTAATCAAAGCGCTATAACTCGTTTTGAAAAAAAAAATTTGGAAAGTGTGTACGTGCACCTGTATATCAATATGTAAAGTTATGTCAATAAACTTCAAAATTATAGATATATTTATGGAAAATGTACTTCTGAAAAGACGGTAAAAGTAAATCAACGAAGTTTCGTTATTGGTGTATTGCCATTATGTTACAAATGTTCCCGTGCGAGGTCAAGGTTGCCTCTTCATTTCCAGTTTCATACAAAACAGCAATAAAGTAGCTATATATATATTTCTCTCATGTTTTGTTGTCTTATACAAGTCATAATTTCTTCCATAAGATATAATTATCCGTCGTATTATCTTCAGAAATGAATTCTTCGTGGCTGACTTTAGTAGAAAATAAATATTGTTACGTTGAAATCTAAATCAATGAGATTAATCTACGTGTAGAAGAGTTCTTCGCATTTCATCAAAGATACGTGAATAAAAATATTGCTTGACGACTTCATAATACTCATGATATTTGGCAGATTTATTGCATGGGATATCTTTATACTGTTGCTATGAGCATAAAACGAGAGTAAATGGAGGTGTTTTATGGTTAGACATTTTTCTCTCACGTTTCAAAGTGCAACGTTAAGATTTATATGCATGGCCATATCGCAAAAAAAATGATACAACAATTAAAGATTATAACCTTTGTTCAAATTTATTTTGGAGCTGTTGTCGAACCAGCTCACCAATGCTTCACCAGCTGTCACTCTGATAGCAGCAATTCAGTATGAAATCCATTGGACCATTGCCTCTCTCAGTCGTGAAGAGCGGGAGAAATGGACATCTCTTGTCCTTTGGGAGGAGGTAATAGATTTGGGGCAGGGGTATATTTATAACCCTGATAAAAGCGACAAAAAGGTCAACAACATTACAGTGTCACTATGTTCTAATGGAAACCTAAACTGGAGCGGGTGCTAAGGATCTAGTGTTAGGGTTCTGATGTTAGGAATCACGTGCTTACCTGATCAGGATATAGGGCTCACGGCGGATTGTGACCGGTCGACAGGGGATGCTTACTTCTCCTAGGCACCTGATTCCCCCTCTGGTGTGTCCATAGGACTTACGGTGGGTGTGACCGGTCGACAGGGGATGTTTACTCTTCCTAGGCACTTGATCCCACCTCTAGTATATCAAGCGGTCCGTGTTTGCCCAACTCTCTGTTTTGTATTGCTTATAGGAGTTATATGATTGATCAATGTTCGTTATCTTCACCTTCCATGCTTGGAATCTGATGTTGTGGATAGACTGCACTTTACCGGTACAACCGCCATTTTTTATTCTAGATCCGTGCGTGAGGTATCACTGCTTCGCTATCGGTGCCGCCATTTTGTTTTCGTCTGAAGAGATATAAGAATATATAATAGGGGCTTGGATGTTGTAGCCCCCATTATGTATAAACATATAATTAAATAGACAGCTCATCGGCGTTTGAGCGTAATTAAAACAATATTCGTCAACTTACCTCAGTCGAATAAATCTAAACTGCGGTTAAATTTGTCACTTTCTGTTTCAGCGGGAGTCTTCTAGTGCAAGTGTACACTTTCCTAGTTAAATTCAAGAAAGTAAGAAACTTGTCTTTCTTACGCACACAATATTCTACCAAATATCCGTCATAAAAATGTTTTTGTGATTTTTTTTCACAGCATTCGAAGTCGACTCTATCAAATTTGTGCAAGCACCCGTGTGTTTGTTTTTTGGTTTGAATCGAGTGGTTCATTGTCAGTTGCAATTGGATGCATTCTTCTTTTTCCAGTGAGTCAGAGTGAATTGTGGTACCGGGTTCAACGTAATTTTGAATTATTGGAATGAGAGTGGCTGTACTTCTGTCACTCAAAAACCATTGTTTGGTTTCTCTCTCAATGCCTCCAAATATCCACACACCTTCAACTCTTTTTCTTCGATGATATTTCCTTTTCCCGAATTTACTCTGACGCTGTCGCATGACTATAATATAGAACGATCCATGTACATACAGTTAAAGCCCAATTGTCCCAGATCTGGTGTTGGGAATTTTATATAAAGGGTCGGATACTAGGATCTGATGTTAGGAATCTGATGTTACATGTTGGTATCTGATTTTAGGGTTCTAATGTTTCAGATAAATAAATAAATGTTTATTCGGTATATAAATACATACATAAATACCAAGGATAACCCATGAAAACTCGAAAGCTTATTTCCAATGGGGTCCTTTGATGCACGGATGTTTGCGCTAAGGGGTCATTTATGTGGGAGGAAACGGGAGTACCCGGAGGAAACCCACGTTTCCGAGCGGGCGACCACCATACCCTCTCACATACAATCACTGCCGATCACGGGGATCGAACTCAGGTCGCAGCGGTGAGAAGCGAGAGCACTACCTCTGCGCTACCCAGATGTTAGGGACATGATGGTAAAGATATGATGTTGGGGTTCTGATGCTTTGGAACTAAGGTTAGGGAGCTGATGCTATGGAACTTATATTAGGGATCTGATGTTAGGGATCTCATGTTAAGAAACTACTGTTAAGAATAATATGTCTGACCGTTGAGACGAGGGAAGACTATTAAGGGGACAGGCAACCTTAACCACATTTTTGCTTTTATGAATAAAGTATTACTTACTGATATCCTAAATGACTCTTTAACAACAACAATCCTTGTTTAACGATTAAGGAGGTATGCTACACCGGAGAAATTTGATATGGATGAAAAGTGGAGGATATGTACAACAATATTTTCAGATTGTTTATTTAGTAACAAAGACCCAGGTTTAGTCGACAGCCATTTGAATAAGATTTAAAACACATGCTCGTCTCAAACCTGCGATCTTCAGTTCAGCAGTCGACGTGCTAACCAACTCAGCTTTCCGATAACTTTTCAAATGTCAGAATAGACAAACATTGCTAATATTCATATTTCCATCCTTGTTTTAAAAGGAAGTCACCCATTATGACGATATAGAGAACCTTCTTAAATCAATATTAATCCACCATATATTTTAAATTACCCGCCGCTAAGAGAGCGGCCATTGAAGTTTACTTTATGACGTCACACCGTCGATTCCGGTTTATTTCATCAGCAGCACTGTAAACAGGACAAGTCACGAACAGTTATTAAGTTTGGAGCCGTATAGATTTGAGCCCGTTCTTTCGTAAGAAGAAATTAAGAAAAGAAGACGTTCAGTCGAGTCGCAGACCAGACAAACGGTACACGTTTCTTCATAAAAATGTCTCGAACCTCGACTTGTCATTATGCAAATGATGGACCCACAGTTTACATAGTCTTTTCCTTTCAGATGACTTGGTTGGGTCAGGAATTCCCCACCTTTTTTCACATCTCCCCTTTGCATTAGTGTAATTAACTGCTCGGCAGGAAAGCATCAACCTATTCATTCGTAAAATATACCACATGCGCATCGTTAATGATATTAGAATCTCATCAAAACCGGAACAGACGGTGTGACGTAAAACTTATTGATATTTGTGCTCTTGAATACAAAAGAGTTCCACACCATGGCAGCCTCTGTAGATATAGCGGGAATTTCAATTTTTAACGTTTTCAAATTAGTACTGAAGCTTATCTAGACCATATATCAACAATATAGTATGACATTTTTATCATATAATTAATCCTATCATTTATCCTGTAAAATTGTTTGGGGTTGCCTTCCCCTTTAACATCTTGCAAAACGACCTTAAACATTTGATCCGTCTCTTCATTTAAGTTGGAAATATAACACAGTTTACATGTATTTTATGACATCACATTTAGCTTCGCTTTTTTCTTCTTTCAAACAAAGCAATTATCAACAGTTTAAAGTTCGTATATATTCTATAATGATAGTTCCACATTGACGGCGACATTTTAACTGAGCTCTCATCATTTTCAGCGGAAGAGAAGTGAGTCACATGTGTAATCATTGGAGCGAGCTCGTCACCATGGATCCATGGTCTCTGAAAAATCTAAAACATAATCCGAGGTTGCTAAGTCCAAATAAATCTAGAACAACCAGAAGAACAAATCCAAAATATATTAACAAACCGAATAAAAAAGGACGTTTCCGTAGAGAGAACACGATATTTTTCTTCTATTTTTCAAACTTTTAAGATATGCTCATTGTGTAACATTACATTTCTTTGGTTTTCAGAACGACAGTTACATTAATAATGCTTTATATTAAAACATTTATTTCTATCGTATCGTGATCTGTAAAGCTCTAGACAAAGTTACAGCGCTTTTTTGTCACCAGTTGGATTGCTACTTTCATTTTAGCATTTCCAGATTACCTTGAAACGACTTTGAAAACATGTCTATCTGTCTGCTATCTTCCCAAAAAGGAACCAGTCTAGCCTGGCCTAGAGGTAACACTTTTACTGTACTCTTACTCAAACTCAGCCATGTTTGTTTTGAGTATAACTCTGAGCAAGCTTCGAAACATACTCGTAAAATCTTGAGCATGTACTCCATTTGAGTGTGAGAATGATTTGTGATAGTATTATAACCTTCACTTTTGAGTATGACTACGATTTAGAGCGCGGAGTTTGAGTTTGAACTTGAGAACGTGCTCAAAAAAGTTTTCTAACCTCCAGGCTTGGTGTCTTTTAGCCATTGCCGTTAACCATTTAGCTGGCCATTTGATATTTGTAGAACAGACCAGACTTAACCTTTCAGAATGCGGACTCGACGAAACCCTGCGTCCGGGTGTACGTGATCTAGTATTTATTGCTCCATTTTATCTGGTTTGTGATAACTTGCATATTCCGAAATACATAACAGTGATGTACTATCATTCCTGTAATAAACTATGTAAGCTACTGACAAACAAGTTGATGGTACAGGGGTTTCAACAGTCTCGACTGAAGTCAGCATTTCGCAAATTCTATGGTCGTTATAACGATCTAGTTCGTCAATACAACCTCGCATTGGGTCAAATGCTGTCTGACGTGTTTCATACCGATTGTTAAGCCGTTCTTGGCACACTGATTTTGACTGCGGATAACTCCGTTTACCTGATCAGGATATGGGGCTCACAGCGGGTGTGACCGGTCAACAGGGGATGATTACTCCTTCTAAGCACCTGATCCCACCTCTGGTGTGTCCAGGGGTCTGTGTTTGCCCAACTATCTATTTTGTATTGCTTGTAGGAGTTATGAGATTGATCGCTATTCATTATCTTCACCTTGCATTATGAGGACTGTTTCCTTCCATTCAAATTTATCATAAATATTCGAAGAAACGTATTTCTAAAGGGAATGCACTACCTATTAGAGAAAATCTATCGTCAGAAACCCACAGTCGATTGCATTTCTTTTACCTCATCTGGGACACAACACCAATCTTTTCGCTGGAAGGTGTGCCTCGGCCCCTATATACTTTTGGTCGCTTCAACATTACTTATTGCGATATTCAACCAATGAAAAAGTCCCTTATTTCCAGTGCTCGGGAGCATAGAAAATTACGGCTTTCGAAACGAAGATTTTACTACGTTTAATCTGCTTAATTGAAGCGGAGAGATGTGTTTGTGTCTATAAAGACTGGGGGAGGAAAAAATCTGCTACATGTACCAAGCGTTTACTACTGCGTACGAGTCTATGTACAGGTCTACATGTTCAGCACTCGTAGTCTCGCCACTTTTATTCATCATACAGGAGCAATGTGTTTTTTAACAGACTTGGTATTTCATCTGCTTATATGTGATGCAATAAATATTCGGACAGAATAGCAGGATGTTTACATTCGCAGTATTTGTCAGACATATTATGCTGTAAATAAATACTGACAACATCTTTCGTAGTCTTCGGTGATCAGGTCTTTCAACTGTCTCTTGGAATTGCCACAGACACGAATTGTGCTCCTTAATTAGCTTACACGTTTTTATATTCTAATGAGGCAGAATTTATTCAAAAGCTTCTACAAGAGAAGATAAAATTTCTCATTTTGGCCTTCAACTCGACATTTAAATATATGGACGACATTTTATCCACTGACGATAATCATTTTCACTCGTATGTCGATTTGGTATACATTGTATCCTTGTGAACTCGTAAAAATACCTATAAAGTCTTCCACATCTGATTCATACTTACATACCTTATTGAACATAGATTTTCACGGTTCAACTAACAACTCAACTTTATGACAAACGGGATGCCTTCAACTTACCACTTTATATACAAATATTCTATTATCACCTAGCTGTGTATGGTGTTTATGTCTCTTGACTAATTCAATATGCAATAGTTTGTTCTGCGTATGATCAGTTTTTGAATTGAGACAAGCTACTGACATTTAAGTTGATGTTACAGGGGGTTAGCAGTCTTGTGAAAAATCAGGATTTCGCAAACTCTAAGGTCGTTATAACGATCTAATTTACCAATACTACCTGACATTAGATTGAATGCTGTATGCAATTTTTCATACCAATCATAAGGCCATTCTTTACACGTTAATTTTTAAATACTATTCTAACTACGGACAAGGGATGCTTACTCCTCCTAGTCACCTGATTCCACCTCGGTCCATGTGTGCCCTACTCTCAAATTTGTATTCTTTATTGAAGTTCTGAGATTGATCAATATACGTTATCTTCACATTTTCTTTTTAAACTTCTGTATTTTATTTCAATTTTATAGTATATTGTACCTAGTGGTTTCGGCATTCGCTTCTTTTCGCCATGTCAAATCTGTGACATTTAATATAGTACTGTAGGAACTGTTTCTTCGCCAAGCATCTGGCATTAGAACTAAGTCACAAGTCTCTTAAATCTTTTATCTTAAAACGGAGGTCTCGTGGCACGATAGGCGTTGGTACAATGATGTAACCGCCCAGCTACGACTCTGCATAATTCAAAATTTGTGGCACGGTTGATTACAGCCGATAAATGGACTATATTCCCTATTCACCATGACTATGCAAGAGGTAAGACCTTGACGGAGTTGCTTCCAAATGATAGGAGTTTAATTAACATATCGAACTTTTTGCCGAAAATTGCATGCGATGTAGCTGGTTAAAAAGAAAACCAAGATGGCTGTACGATATACCTTGTGAATATTTTGTTTAAAGGAAGACAATTGTTTTATTATAGATATTTAAAATGTTGAGTGCCTCTGACACGAAGAGAGACGAGTTTCATGAAAGAAAAGAGTACATTTTTTTTTTCAAATTATGATTTATACTTATATAGATATACTATATATTCAAGTTTGTTCATATCATATGACTACAGGGCTAAGGGCGGGCCTGGAGCCGCAAAAGAGACATTGATTTTTTATTCACAAGAATGATTTCATCTTTACAGATATGGTGCAACTGGTGTAATATCTATTAACCTAGCTGCAGATCTATAGCTATCTGGTAAAACAATGGGATATACCAGAGAGATACAGATCCATTCAAATAAAAACCTTTGATTTCAAGCGCAGAAACATCTTCGCCTTAAATCGTTGTATTCTTCCATCGCCGTTTAATTAAAGGCATTAAGATGTTTCTGCGCCGCAAATAGAAGGGTGTTTTTTAGAATAAGGGATGGGTCTATACATCTTAGCCTGTTCAATAGAGGACTTGAGGAAGATCTGGTCGTAGCTCGCCATGTCGTTCTGTTGGCAGTTGTCGTAAGGAGATTTGGCATCGACATTTTGGTCCATTCTTTGACGTTGTCGGATCAACTCTTCCTCTGCCTCCCCAGTCTGCGCCCTTCCTCTAAGTCCTTTACAGTCTGCGCCCTTCCTCTACAGTCCTTTACAGTATGTGCCCTTCCTCTAAGTCCTTTACAGTATGCGCCCTTCCTCTAAGTCCTTTACAGTATGCGCCCTTCCTCTAAGTCCTTTACAGTATGCGCCCTTCCTCTAAGTCCTTTACAATATGTGCCCTTCCTCTAAGTCCTTTACAGTATGCACCCTTCTACAGTCCTTTACAGTATGCACCCTTCTTCTACAGTCCTTTACAGTATGCACCCTTCTTTTACAGTCCTTTACAGTATGTACCCTTCTTCTACAGTCCTTTACAGTATGAGCCCTTCTTCTACAGTCCTTTACGGTATGCGCCCTTCTTCTACAGTCTTTTACAGTATGCACCCTTCCTCTACAGTTCTTTACAATATGAGCCCTTCCTCTACAGTTCTTTACAATATGTGTCCTTCCTCTACAGTTCTTTACAATATGCGCCCTTCCTCTACAGTTCTTTACAATATGCGCCCTTCCTCTACAGTCCTTTACAGTATGCGCCCTTCCTCTACAGTTCTTTACAATATGCGCCCTTCCTCTACAGTCCTTTACAGTATGCGCCCTTCCTCTACAGTTATTTACAATATGCACCCTTCTTCTACAGTCCTTTACAATATGCGCCCTTCCTCTACAGTCCTTTACAGTATAGTTTTGGAAATGTATGTCGTATGACGTGACCATTCCATGCTCCAATCTTCCGTCGGTTGACTGTCACCAGCAGAGGTTCATGGGGCCCAACAAGGTCGCTGACCAGGTTCCTCAAATAGCCATTGGTCTTGTGACTGCAAATATGCAAAATTTATGATAAGAATCTCCTTTCTATTTTATTGGAGGACAATAGCGTTTTAACTTACTAAAAATCAATTCAAAATGAAAAGTTTACATTAATAAACACCCATCCAAGGGCAATATGTAGTGCTTGTTGTATCGCCATGCACATACCGGCTGGACAGAAAAAGTAAAACAATCTCCATCTGACCATTTAATATCTTATACCAAACAGATGGTTAGTGAAGTTTCATAAAATAGGGCCTGCTGTTCTACTAGTATGACATTCAGATCTACCAGATGTTACGTGGCGATTTTGGCAATTTTGGGATATTGGCTATGTTTTCCCGACCTCTCCTTTTATCGCTGTGCTATGCATTTTCAATAGCCACCGACTCGAACATCAGGAAACTTACAAGTTCTTAAAACGGGTTTTATCTTCTTTTTTTTTTATCTTCTCCAGATACATTTAACCATTTCCAACCAAACTCCTTGGGTGGCGAGGGCTCAATTTTTATATTCATATGAAGCATAATTTATTCAAAACCTTCTACATGAGAAGAAAACATCTATTGCTGTGGCCTTCAATTCGACATTTAGATATATCGACGACGTTTTATCTATTAACAATAACTTTCATTCATATGTCGATTCGATATATCCTTGTGAGCTCAAAATAAAATACACCACGGAGTCGTTCACTTCTGCTTCATACATAGATATTTTATTGAAAGTAGATATTAACGGCAAACTAACAACTCAACTTTATGGACAAACGGGATGATTTCAGCTTCTCCTTCATATTTATGTAACAATATTCCATTATCACCTGCATATGGTATTTATATCTCTCAACTGATTCGATACGCAAGAACTTGTTCTGCATATGGTCAGTTTTTAAATCGAGGCAAGCTACTGACAAACAAGTTGATGGTACAGGGTTTCAACAGTTTCGATTGAAGTCAGCATTTCGCAAATTCTAGGGTCGTTATAACGATCTAGTTTGCCAATACAACCTATCATTGGGTCAAATGCTGTCTTACGTGTTTCATACCGATTTTTAGACCGTTCTTGTCACACTGATTTTGAAAACGGATAACTCCGATTACCTGATCAAGATAATGGGCTCACAGCGGATGTGATCGGTCGACAGGGGATGTTTACTCCTCCTAGGCACCTGATTCCAACTCTGGTGTGTCCAGGGGTCCGTGTTTGCCCAACTCTCTATTTTGTATTGCTTATAGGAATTATGAGACTGATCACTGTTTGTTATCTTCACCTTTCGTGATGATAATACAATATATTGTTTAAAGGGACTGATTCACGATTTCCACATAAATTTTGTTTTTCTCTTTCAATGATCAAAATCTACTGTCTTGTGTGTTTAAAAGGTTTAAACAAAAATTAATGTTATGCATTATCACAGTTTAGAGAGGTTTTTTATTAGTGTTGTAAACGAAGATTGCAGTATGTTATTGTTTACGAAGTTTTCAAAAGAAATGGATATCGATCTTTGAGTTTATCATATATATCACATTTCAAGTATTCTTGAAGTAGAATGTGTCGTCTAAAAATTAGATTTGTGACTGTGCAAAATTAAGATGTTTCAAATTACAAAATTAACATTTCACTGATTTGCTTGTAAACATAAAAAGACTCGAGTCTTTGTTTACATAACACAAAGTTACTGTTTAAAAAAACCCGCCATGCTTGGACGTCTCCATATAAGTAAAAGATTCTCGAGATGGATGTTAAACAATGATTAATCAACCAATCCCTCTCGAGAATTTGTCACTCATATAGAGACGTCACCATTGCCGATGAAGGGCTGCAATTTCCCAAATTTAGTCCTACAATATGTATGATCAGTGCTTACGACCTTTGAGCAAGGAGGGATCTTTATCGTGCCACACCTACTGTGACACATTCTCTACCCAGAATTTCGTGCACTCCTCGCACTACACGTCTATCAACGGCTTTTTACAGAAATCTTGTAAAAGTTTCTAATATCCAACATTTATGTTTTCGACTAAATATTTAGTCATGCTATGAAATGTTTTTGGTGCAATTAAATTGATGCTAACTGTAAATTGTTTAAAATTGCCGTTTTCTGATCCTAAATTTGGAACTAATTCGTAATATGCGTATGAATGTAGGACATCCACGTGGTGAAGATTTGAATGTAAACATGAAATCAAAAGTAAGAAAGGCTGTAAAAATACGATAAAACTTGTGAAATAAGAGAAAAACAGCTAAATGGTAAATATGTACTTATCAAAGTGCCAGTGGGCTATGAAAAGAGCCTGATGTCATCACCTGTTACCAGAACTTTTAAACGGAAAGGAAACCGAGAATTATTGTTTATATAATGTGATTATATTGTCACGTGATTCCAAACGTTGACAGAGGTGTATGTGAAGCTTGCGTAACGCGCCCTCTGGTGAGAGAATGACTGTGACAGTGGGCCTCGGTTTTTGCGGTGTCATCCGAAGGACCGCCAAATTAGTCGCCTCTTACGGCAAGCAAGGGATAATTAGCCGGATCCCCACGGAAATCTTCAAATGAATAGATATAGCTCCTTCAAAGGGGAGATAATCTAAATGGGGCAAAATAGGGTGGAATCATTTAAAATCTTCTCAAGAACCAATGAGCCAGAAATGTTGAAATTTATGAGAAAATTTGCTCACATAGTGTACAAATTCAAGTTTGTTGAAATTATCGCCCCCAAAGAGGTTAGGTTGGGCCAAAATAAGGGGTCAGAGTTTTACATGGCGATATATAGGAAATTACAGGGTCATGATGAGACATATTAATTTGCAAGCATCTCCAGATAGTGCAGAATCAAGTTCGATTAAACTTTTGCCTTAGGGGGTAGGGTGGGGCCACAATAAGGGATCAATCTTTAAGTTAAAGCGGGCAAGAAATTCAGTTAACCCATTTTAATCGCAACAAGCGGCCGAAGTTCAGGCAAAATTTCCCAAATCACTTTGTGTGACAATGATCTGAAATTCGGAAGAGACGTCAGTCCAAATATCTAGCCTCGACGAATTTCGCTGAGATTACCCCAAGGGTAGGGATATACATGTATAGGAAAAATCTTTAAAAGTCATCTTCTCAGTAACAACTTGGCCATGGTGATTTACACTTATGCTGAGCAGAAAACTTGTGAAATGGGGTGCAGTAAACGATGTCCTTACAGGTGAACAATTTGGATTCAGACCGGGTTTTGGAACTACTGACGCTATATTTGCTTTGGAGGCTTTACTCTCTAGTACATTATCCACAGCAAAACGATTATATTGTTGTTTTGTTGATTATTAAAAAGCGTTTGATACAGCTGACCGTACACTTTTATGGATTAAGCTTTCATATCTAGGTATACGAGGGAAATTACTTAAATGTTTTACGTTTGTTTTATAATGGTACCAAGACATGTATTCGAATAAGTAATGAATACACATATTTTTTCCAGAAATAGCATTGCATTAATGCAAGGTGAAGTATTGTCACCCACCAATTTTTCTTTCTATGTAAATGATTGCGAAGTCTCATTTATAAAAGATACGGTTGTATTCCTGTTCAATTTTGAGAATTAAGTTTATTTTTATTTATGTATGCAGATGACATTGTATTATTCTCTTAATCAATTGTAGGCCTCCAACAGATTTTGGATTCGTTATCTACTTATACAAGGAACTGGTCCTTGTGTGTTAACACTGACAAAACAAAGATATTGGTATTTAAAAACAGATGGAAAATTAAAAGTGATTAAAAGTGGAATTATGGCGAGTGTAATCTGGAAGTTGAAGATTCTTCTTGCTATTTGGGATTAATGATTTTCTATAATGGAAATTTTTGTGGTAAACAAAGGCAACTTTTCCAGTCAAGGTTTGAAAGTCATGTGCTGTCCCGCTTTAAACACAAAGAATATATCATTTAATTATGTTTATCAATCTGTCTCTGTTTGATACATATGTATGTAGTGTTCTCTCTGTGTTCTTTCATATGTGTGTGCTGCTCAGCGTGATGGTCGGCGCGGGTTCGAATCCCGCTCGCGCCGGTAAGTGAGAAAGTTTCCCAGTTTACTCTCGGAAAGTCGGTGGTCTCTTCCCAGGTACATTGTATCTGGGTTCTCTCTTCCACCAATAAAAATTGGGCGCCACCAGATAACTGAAAAATTGTTGAGTGTGGTGGAAAACATCAATCAATCAATCAACCAATCAATCAATCAATTAATCAATCAATCAAAAAGCCATATTACTGGAAAAAGCCGCGTGCATTCATACCCGTACAGTTACTTAGTATTAATAACCTCAAGGTTTTGTACAACCAAGACAATTTTTTATATAAAGCATTCATTTATCGTGATAATCTTTTAACAAAGTAAGACATGTCAATTTTTAGTAATGTGATATGCTCAAGTATATATACATGTCTGTAAAGGTATCACAATGTTAACCAATATGCTGTATTGCACAAGAAATAAAGAATTGAATTGAGTCATATTGATATGCTAGCATTTCCAGGTAGTGCAGGTTCAATTTTGTTTTAAATTGTGGTCCTCCCCAGAGGGATAGGATGGGGTCATAATAGGGGATCAAAGTTTTACTTGGGAATATATGGGGAAAATCTTCTCAATAAGAAAAAGGCCTTTAATATGCAAGCATTCTAAGGTAGTGCAGATTCAAATTTGTTCAGGTGGTGTCCGTTGAGAGTAGGATGGGGCCATAATAGAGTATCTCAGTTTTACATGAAAGTATGTAGGTAAAATTATCTCCTCAATAATGGAAGGGTCATGGATACTCGTATTTTAAAAGATGCAAGCATCTCCAAGTAGTGCATATTCAGATTTGTTTAAATTGTGTCTCCCGTGGTGTAGGGTGGGGCCATGATAGGGGATCAAAGTTTCACATGGGAATATATTGGAAAAATCTTTTTAAAATAATCTTCTCAATAACATCGGAGCCATGGTTATTCTTATTAATGTGCAAGTACCCCCAGTGCAGATTGATGTGACCCCGAGGATAGGTTGGGGCCACAATAGTGGATCAAAGTTTTTCATGGGATATAGGGAAAATCTTTAGAAATAACAGCAGGGCTATGACTGTCTATATTAATATGCAAGCATCCTCAGGTAGTGTAAATTGAATGGGATTTTCCTTCTTGAAATAATGACCCCGTGGGAAGGGTGGGTCTAAAATAGGGGTCCAAACTTTACTTTATAATACGCAATATAATAATTGCTAGAAACATAAATTAAACAGCAGAAAATACATTAGTTTACCTCAATAACATGCAGGCATCATCATATAATACATCAAAGGGACGTTAGGTGTCATTTTGTCATCACAAATTGAATTCAATGAAAATTGCTTATATCATATATTTCAGTAATGACACCAGTATTTAATTATTTGAAACACTTTTTAACTTCAAAACAGGCAGATGAATGTGTAATTTTGGTGATTAAATAATTACATGTATTGTTGTGCAAGACAATGATTTCTTTACACTAAAAGCGGTTACCTAACTTTGTTTTATAAAGTTTCTCTTGTTTTTGTACAAATTAAATGTTTGTTTTTTCAGTCATTAACATATATTCCTATGCCATTGAGAGGTTTTGAGAAAAAAGGTTGTCATCACTTTCACAGCTAATGCCGCTTTAAGTTTAACTAAGATTTTCTGCAGTTCGTTTCTTCTTTCATTTTTTGCGTCTCTAGAGGAGGGGGATCTGTAGGGGGAAAAATTCCCCATATTTGAAACTATTGAAAATATATAGTACGAAGTCAATGGGCCTCTTGTGTAAAGGTACATGTAAAATGTTTAGACTCATACATGTAGATAATTAACTTGGACGGCGCTCATATAAAATTTAATTCATTGTTAATTACTGCTTAATATTGCTAACTCTTTGAAGCTCCAACATGTTAATTTCCCCACTTACGAACAACAGCACGTAAATTTCTCAATTGCATGCAAATCAGCAACTTGTCATGACGTCAGTGGGCGGGGACAATGGAAATTAACATTGAGCACGATGTACAATGTATATTAGATAATACATGTAATTTTGATCTGTTGATTTTATATCTTTATTTAAAGTCTAAGGGGTCTCTGTCTAATTTGTTGGGTGTGAGGTAATTAACTACAATTTGTACCATGGAAAACGTGATAATTTATGCATAGTAACAACTTCGCTTAAAAATTCTTTAAAAACATGCCTGTCATTGATTAATGAATAGCGTACCTGAAATATCATTTCTTGAATTGCGAAGATTTGTTTTAACCATATGCTATGATTAACATATATACATGATAATCGTATTACTATATCGCAAGGTACAAATTTTCTGTATTTCGCAAGTAAACAATATTGAAGGTATTTATCATATATATACATGCATCACCCCTACAGAGTAGTGAGTCAAAAATGACGTAGACATGTTTAGCTACACCCTGATTTTACACCCTCGATAAAAGTTTTGAATATTTAAATAGCATGGAATTGAAGGATGGCTTAAAACTTCCCTATGCAATCATCTTTCAATATATTTGTTTCGTGAAAATAAGTAACAGGTGCATAAAATCACTTCCAAAATCATATTTGAACTAAAGATGATCACATTTGTTGAGTTCTTGAATACCGTACTACTTTCCCCCCGTTGGTATTACCTCAACTGAGGTAGCGCGTATATTATTATTAGGTCTCCATTATACGAAATCACTGGTCCGGAACTCTTGCGGGCCCACAGTGTAAACTGATCAGTGAACAAACAATATATGGATTTTCTTCACAGTCTGTGAGCTCGTTCTGTACAGCTTTCTTCGCTGGGACCCTGCCCTTATTTTCGTACCTTTGTCTCACTCGGACTAGTGGATCGGTGTTTCGTCGGGTGAGTGGTTGATTGTAACAGCGGGAGGATAATCATGAGACAAAGTACCTGTGGGACGGTGATGCTGGTGTGTGCCACAATTTTGGGGCCCATCACTATCGTCTTCCTGGCTGTTTCGTTTGCTACCGATCACTGGCTGGAGTTTAAGGTGGCCCGTGACAAATTTACCGGTTCCAACGATCTGGACAGAGTCGCTCACACCCGATACAGGGGGATATTCCGGGAATGTTACCCAGGAAACGACACAGCATGTAAGTAGAAAGTTAGGGCTAAAAATAGCAAGGGATCATTGCACACCTGAAACAGGTATGTAGCGCATGCCCCACCCAATAATGGCCGATGCTGGTATTTTGTTTTTTATTGTTTTGAAAAATGTGTGTATACAAAACAAAGACATCGTGAATGACCCCTTGGATCATTTTTATTGATCTAACACGCACCTGTAATGAGTGATATTCTTGTCACAGGCCTCTAACAAATGTATTTTCCGTGACAACATGTGTGGCGTTTCACGTCATTATTTCAAAATCTGAACTAGGCGTTGTACACCACAATGTAGATTAGGCTTTTTAATTAAGTTCTGAATGACAACATTTCCAGTATGATATTGTTAAACCGTGTATACTTCGGCTGTTCATGGTGTTATCAATAAAGGGGGGTGTTTACAATGAGGTTGTTCTGTATTGATGGGTAATTGATAATTATATATTCTAATTAGTTTTAATTTTAAAAAAAACCTTGATCACAGTCAGTTCGAAGCAAGGGATGCGCCCTTTTGACCTAGATAGAAAAGTGTCGTGGTTAGGTCAAATTTCGGGGTGTGTTTGTGGAATTTCAAAGATGAGTGATTTTTAACAAATTCCGGTGGATCGCCTCTGAATGAAATCCTGTGTTCCTTTGGGAAGTTTCCCCACCATTCACGCTACGCTGATTAACAGAAATAAACAATTAATGACGGATATCAAGTCATTTCTGATTTTATGCCTAAAGAATCATTAATATTTATCGCAATTGACTCGTTCCAGGGCCGTCTTAGTACGGATTTGCATTTTTTTTTTTTTTTTTTTTTACCTATTTACAAAATACTCCACTTTTATTCCTCTCAAATATACAGAAGCTATTTAAAGGCAGTCGTTCAACTTTTAGACTATCATAATTTGCCCTTCAGGTTCTTAAGTGTAATTCAAAGCTCGTTTTATATTTCCTTTCATCTAATCGTGGTCTGTAACGACTTCTTTTCTCACCCATACAGCATGCACACAGGATAATTCGTTAGATGGGACGCTATGAGGTTTCGTCACACACACAATTCGTCCACATTCGTTGAACTACGAAGAGCAATTAACATAAATTATCATGACAAATTTGCAATTATAGTTTAAAACTCCCTTCTTACACGAAGTTATATCTGACCCTTAGAAAATATTTGACCCGTTCTTTAAGTATACCATACCTAAATGTCACAGAATCTTATATCATTGGGATAGTTGTTTCATTCTATAGTATGGCGCATGCAAGTTGGGCATTATCAATAAACTTCCTTGATTTTTTTTTTTTTTTTTTTGCATTGTGAGCAAGAAAACGAGACATTTCTCAATTTTCAGAGGTGTCGTAAAGCTTGAAAAATGTTGATGTAACATCCGAAGGCGAAATAGATTGAAACATAAGATTGGGTGTCCATTGTGTAGCTTACCAAGAGACCTATATTTAACGTGTTAAGAGTGATGCATCGCTACCCTCTGTTAAACACATTCTTCGCTTAATGTATAGGAATATTCCCAGGAGAAACAAACCCACCCACCCGTGCAGGACGCGTCAATCACACGGTGCATTCAAAGAACACACGCTACTCGTTATGAGTGAAAATATGAGACTGTGTAAAATAATTTGACATTAAAATAAAAAAGATCGCCCTTTGTTCAACCGCTACACGACAGATGGTGCATTATAAGTTACTGTAGTTTTCAAAATGTGATACATTGCAAAACTGTAGTAATGGGTCGATCTTCATATGAATCAATTGTTATTAAATGTACTACAAATACTGAATTAACAAACCGTGTATGTATCCAATATTAATGTCACGGTTTGTGTGTGTCCTTATAAGGGAAATGGCTTTTTTTTATGTTTACAAGTAATTTGAATAACACTGATCCGATTATGATGTAAGTTTTGGCACAACAAACATTTCGATCGGCTTAAAGGTACACACAATTGATTTCCTTATATAAACTTCTCAGCTTTATTGTATTTACCCTGTAAATTGTTAATCTTCTTCCTTGTGGCGAAGTTCTATCAATTACAGATACAATATTACGAGGTATTACATAATACTGTAGAGTAAAGACCACGCTACCAATTAAGATGCCATACCACAAATATCTGGCATTGTTTATATAAAATCTACGCACAGCGAGTAAAAACATAAGAATACTTCGAATTTACCACATAAAACGAACGCTCGTTTAAATCACGAAAGAACAAAGATGGTGTGAAGGTTTGATATCTTGGAAATAATACGTTTATAACTCGGCGATTATCATTGGTCAAGAAAAGTGACGAGTCCACAGGCAAATATAAGAGGCCCCCCCCCCTCCCCCGTCACCCCTGGAGTAGAACATGATTGCACTGACTAAAGACCTCTATTATAATCATTCCCACAATTGATTTCCTTATATAAACTTCTCAGCTTTATTGTATTTACCCTGTAAATTGTTAATATTCTTCCTTGTGGCGAAGTTCTATCAATTACAGATACAATATTACGAGGTATTACATAATACTGTAGAGTAAAGACCACGCTACCAATTAAGATGCCATACCACAAATATCTGGCATTGTTTATATAAAATCTACGCACAGCGAGTAAAAACATAAGAATACTTCGAATTTACCACATAAAACGAACGCTCGTTTAAATCACGAAAGAACAAAGATGGTGTGAAGGTTTGATATCTTGGAAATAATACGTTTATAACTCGGCGATTATCATTGGTCAAGAAAAGTGACGAGTCCACAGGCAAAGATAAGAGGCCCCCCCCCCTCCACCGTCACCCCTGGAGTAGAACATGATTGCACTGACTAAAGACCTCTATTATAATCATTCCCACGTAGAACGTGATTACATGTTATCAAGCAAACATCTAGCTGCAGAACTGTAGCTCTCTGAAAAAATATTTTGACATAACAGAGAGCTACAGAGCCACCCCTTATAAAAACCTTCGATTTACGGCGCACAAAAAGTTGCGCACGGTTGAGGCCTTATATCGTTGTATTCTTGAGTTGCTGTCTCATAAATTTAATATAAAAAAAAATCTTAACATATTTTCCTACTATACTTGTGTCTAAACATACCTTCAAATATTCATTAAAGCCCCATACGACCTGAAAACTCCCAGCTTCAAATGATTTCGTTTGTTGACGTAGCCGGACAATTCGTACCCTGTTGTTGTTGGTATCTATTCATAAAATTCGATATATGTTATGTATTCGCTCTTCATTTATCATCATTACGAATAATTTATAGAAATTAAAAAAAAAATAAAGTTTTTCTAAATGTAAAATAAGCTCTTGATTCATGAAAATGCTACTGAAGTCCTTAACACTCGTGTGGCAGGAATGGAGACCGAACCAGACTAATGAAAGCCGCATTGCCGTGACTTTAGCTATTTGAATAATTATTATCAGAAACTGGGGTGATATATTATTTAAAATATTTAGCTAAAATATTTGTGGGGATATTAATTCACACCTAGACGTTATTGTGCAAGTATGGAAATTAACCAGGATTCGAATTGACCGGCTACCTAACATGGCTACGTCAACAAACGAAATCATTAGAAGCTGGGAGTTTTCAGGTCGTATGGGGCTTTAATGAATATTTGAAGGTATGTTTAGACACAAGTATAGTAGGAAAATATGTTAAGAATTTTTTGATATTAGATTTATGAGACAGCAACTCAAGAATACAACGATATAAGGCCTCAACCGTGCGCAACTTTTTGTGCGCCGTAAATCGAAGGTTTTTGGGAGTTGAACTATGTTCAATCTCCCTGGGTCATCACGCACTTTTCTGCGCAGTAATTTGTATTGATTTGTATAGTGGTCGTCAGTGGGGGTTCTGTGTCAGCTGATTTACTCCTAGGTAAATCAATATAAACTTTTATAAACATCCGCCATTAAATAATCCATGTAACTTTTCTGAATTAATCTAATTTTGATAATTGACATGTAAATAAATGCAATGATATTGTATTCAAATCAATTTGAATACAAGATTTCGATCAAATTGATACTGATAGACATAGAAAAATAAAAGATAAGGTTGAAAATTGTCGTTTGTAGCGCAGCGTCACCTATAAACATTGATAGGGAAACGAACGACAACTGCACACAAGCCCTATTGACACCGTGGCGCGAAATATCGAATATGGTGCGAAACCTCAGAAAATTTACAAGAAATAACTCTACAACATTGTGTATGTGTATATATTTGGGATTTTTTTTTAATGTGATATAAAAGATGCTTGATGTTACATGTAGATTGAATTAAAACACGTCATTCCCAGTCAACAACTTTCGATTGGGATCGGAATACGAAATAAAATTTCTTATATCCGGTGGCAAAGTGAAACTGCTTCATGTTTAAGTTATTGAATTACGTAGTAATTGCACGTTACACATTAGAGAACTGTTCCTTTTAATAAAGAAAGTCACAAAATAGATACAAAATGAGTGTACCTTATTCATTACTGTTACCGAGCTTTCGTCGACTATAATCTCGAAATGGCGTGTTTCGCTGCGCTTGATGACGGTAAGGTCCACATTTTCTACGTGAGTAGTGTGATATTTGTTTATGAATATTTTGCGCATACATGGTATGTCACGACTAGGAATAATGGAAACTTTCTCACCTATGTATGTAAAGACATATTAATCTCTATTTTTAAAAATGTAGAACACTTTTATCAAATGACAATGTTTGAAAACGCTTAGAGCCCCGATGTCAGAATTTCCTTTTCCAAGACATCAATATGTCAAATTCATTATCCTTTTTGAATAGTATGTACCATATTTTGTACCAGTTATCCATTTTGAATCCCCTATTACAATGGGATTTTGCTGCACTCTCTAATGTTTGAGTGGATGTCATGAGTGTGTGTCAAACAGAAATTTTAAGAGCATGGGATAAGGTGCTGCCATGTATTACTTCACTATCAAAGTTTAACCCAGTTGCCACAATGTTGAATTTATGCTGCAAAAAGGATTGGAAATTGCTCTGGTCAAAACACATTGTTTATTTGTCTACTGATGAAAGAGACATGAGGATTCTCCCTCACAAACTGAAAAAAAAAATAGTTATGGATCTTGTACATGTATAGTTTATTAATCACTATAGATTTCCAGCATCACAAGTCTGATTCCACTATATGCTTTCCATACTGTCAGGTTCATTCACCCCCTGTTTGAGCCACAGTATAATATCCCAAATACCTTGGCAATAAATAACATTATTTGACTAGTGTTTCATTTTTAGCGGAGTTGCGATGAAGTCGAACTCGGCTTATGATCTGATGAAGTGCCTTTGGGCGGGCAGGCGGGCACGCATCAACATTTCATTTCCGCACCATAGCTCGTGAGCAAATTATATGATCTCATTCAAACTTAGATGGATTGTCACCCTCAGTAAGATGAGGAAGCCTATCGATTCTGGGGTCACTAGGTCAAAGGTCAAGGTCACTGGCTATAAATAGACTGAAATTTGGAGAAAAGTTTGTTTTCGGCACTATAATGTTTTAACAAATTATAGGATCTCAATTAAACTTAGAAGGATTATCGCCCTTGATGAGACAAAGAAACCTATTGACTTTGGTCAAGGGTTAAAGGTCAAGGTCACAAAGGATTTAAGTCGGCTGAAATTTATGTACGCAAAATTTTGCTCCCTGCTTGATAATTCTTGAAAACTTTTCTGCCGGTTCCCTCTATGCCCATTCCTTGCGCAACTCAGCTTGTGCATTTCCGATGCCCGACAATTTTTAATTTTTTTGCATTTCATTTATTTTGAGTTATTATACAATTATTTTCCATTCCATTGATCCTCTACAGGACTGTAGTATACTCAGGTGACAGTTTAGCATATTGGACTACCTTTTCAAGTAATGAATCTCCTTAGAATTAGCTATAACTAGGATTAAACTTGAATGTATATATACAGGGTTAAAACTTCTTCATAACTGCAAGGCATTGATAACCATATTGATTTGAATGTTTGGGCCATAATATGTGGTCACATTTTTCATGAGAATATAAAGGGGTGAAATTCTAGAAAACAACAACACGACTTCAGTTACTCGAGGATCGTTGTGGTCCATGGGCCTTCCATTATCCATGTTTGCTGTTGTAACGCTTTGAAAAACAACAACAGTTGATTTGTATCTAAAATCATGATAATATTCAGTCATTTATTCCCCTCCCCTTCCAGTGCTGTCTGTTCTAACTGAATTTCCACAATGTTCAACTCCCACGAGTACTTTAAGTACTTTGATTATAAGGGGTGGCTCTGTAGCTCTCTGTTATGTCAAAATATTTTTTCAGAGAGCTACAGTTCTGCAGCTAGCAAACATCAAGCAGGAAGAAAAAAAATACATCGTTCATAAATATTCTTTTGATAATGCAAATACTCGGCAAGTTGTAATGGATTTGAAAAAAAGATTGACTGGTTTTGATAAGATTGTTGTCCCAACTTTCCACGGAGAGTTTGAAGTTGTCTTTAAAAATCGTAAAGTGAGCTTAAATTACAGCGGTATTCGACGTTTAACGTGACTTAGATAGATGGGGATCAGAGGTGCATACAATGCCGAACACTAATTCTCGCACAAAACTCAAAGGTTTCTACATGGGAATCAGATATACGATTCCTGTATCATTACTGAGTTTGATAGGCCAGAAAGTTTTAAATTTTAAAAACATACGACATAACCCTGCCCAGCTCAGCTCTATAAATGGTGTATATACGTACATTTATATATATGAGGGTAATTAACGAAGGGAAAATGAACTCCATGTAATTATTTTGGGACGCTCTCTGACTTAGATGTAATTTCTTCTCGTCCGCGGCTATTAACACCTTTGTTCGACATTGGCTATCAATAATTGACAGTATTACTTAGTCCAATGACTAGGCAAAACCAGCGATCGATTTCACTACAAGTTGTGGAACAAATCGGACAGTACATGTACCTCTCTTCACCAC
The DNA here is from genome assembly GCF_947568905.1 of Ostrea edulis. NCBI lineage: Eukaryota > Metazoa > Mollusca > Bivalvia > Ostreida > Ostreidae > Ostrea > Ostrea edulis. The sequence continues at coordinate 29,512,407 of NC_079167.1, read as the reverse complement.
TAAATGTCTACAGTATTCATGAATAAACAAAAGTACGGTAGCATACATGTATATATTTTTGCCCCCTACATGCACGATGCATGTAAATCATGTCGACATGCAAGAAAAGTATGGTACGTTACATCCAAGATAGTTATCTCTACATGCAAGATATAAAGTTAACATACAAGTTACTGATCTACTTAGAGAATCAGACTTTGGTATGAGTAAATTTAATTACTAACCATGTTAACGCCAGCGTCTGGCGCGATACCTGTACACATGCGGGTGTGACCGGTCAACGGGAGGCTTGTCCTTGGCTCCTGATACCACCTCTGGTGTGTCCAGGGGTCCGTGTATGCCCTACTCTTAATTTTATAAATATGTAAATGAGTAATCTTTATTCAGAGTCGGACATGGGGCATTTATATTGCAATACAACATTACATATACATGTATTTTGTATTCTTTATGGGATTTATTAGATTTACCACTGTTCGTTATCTTCACTTTTTATGATACATGAAAGGTGAAGATAACTAACAGCGATCAATCTCATAATCCCACAAGCAATACAAAATAGATAGTTGGGTAAACACGGACCCCTGGACATACCAGAGGTGGGATCAGGTGTCTAGGAGGAGTAAGCATCCCCTGTCGACCTGTCACCCCGCCGTAAGCCCTATATTTTGATCAGGTAAACGGAGTTATCCGTAGTCAAAACAAGTGTGCCACGAAGGGTCTAACAATAGGTATGAAACACGTCAAACAGCATTTGACCCAACGATAGGTTGTATTGGCAAACTGTAAGATACAAAATATTTATGTTGACAATCGAGTGAAGGATGTCGACATGCAACATAATTCTGTTGATATAAACGAGTCGATCGCATGTCCACAATATGTTGCATCTTTCATGTACGATGTCAGATACTGGCATTAGGAGCTCTAAATTTACTCATATTGAAATCAGATTCTCTAAATAGATTGTTACTTGCATATATGGACTTTTTATCTTCAATGTGGGCATAATTATCTTGCATGTTGACATAATTATCTTGCATGTTGACATAATTATCTTGCATGGTGACATAATTATCTTGCATGTAGGAGGCAGAAATATGCCACCAAAGGTCATCGCAAGACTGATTCTTGGATTCTTTTAAACCACTCATAGTAACACAATGCATGTGAACAGACGTTCATTATCATGGTAAGATCAAAGATTGGGATATAAAAATGCAGAATCAAGAACTCATTCCGCACTAGAATGTATCTGATCTGTAGAATCGGTTAGAGACTTGTGGTGGAGAGGGGTGGGGGTGTTAGCGGAAGTGAAACTGACCCACTATTTTTGTTACAGTTTTGCTGACGGCTGAGAATGTGGTGGATAACTACTGTTTTAACATTGACTACGAAGTCCCGGAGTCCTCAACGGCTACACTAAGTACCGAATTTCTGGCCAGAATACGTAAGTTTTCTGTAAACAGATCAAAACAACAGTGACTGTATCCAAGAAAATTACGTACAAGAAGGACAATATTTTCAGTGGATTGAAATTTTTATTCAGAAACAGTATAGACATGCATTGATCTGGTCCACCGAGTACATCTTAGATGGAAAACACTGTGTCTGTAACATCCAACTAAAAATAGTATAATTAAACACTATGTTCGTCATTACATCAATTTCAGACTTATCTCGATGTTTCCTGGCTTTCTACGTGGTGGCGCTAGTCGTCTTCCTGTTGGCCTTTATATTCGGTCTGGTCGTCTGCTGCTGGAGAAGATCTAAATGGGCGTACATCGCTGGTCTGTGTGCTTACATTGCAGGTAAGTCATGAATTAAAATAGAAAGACATTTCATAGTCTTACACACATCGATTCCATGATCGGTTTTTATAAACGTCTCCAATCATTGTGTATTTTCTAGTTTCTTATGCAAGCAATAGTGTATCAACATTAAACATTTATAAATTATATTTCTGTTATTTATACTATGTGTAGATGAGACATTCGCCATAAGAATAGTGAAACGCTGCACTTTAGTTGAGTTTTGTTTTTTCCTGTTTACAGCATTTGCAACAGCGGCTGCCATAGCGTTCTTTCACGGAGCTGAATATCTTGAAAGAAATAAAATCGAGGACAGTACTCTGTTCTATTCCAAATGGTCTGCAGTAAGTTTCTGTCACTGTAATGAGATGTTATCATGTTAGGCGGTGCAATTGTTTATTAAGATAGTGCAGGGACAAATTTCTTAAAAATGTTAGAATATTTTCTAGAATTTTGAATTTACCTTTAAGTATTACTATTTTCTATAGGTCGAACAGATGCTAAGTCTCGATCAACGTTTAGCGAGAATACATTAGCATTAATATTATTAGCATTTGTGTACAACTTTTCCCGCAAAGCGACTAAATAGGGCGACCTTTCGAATGCGACCGGAAAAACCCAGGTCCCGTGTCACAGCACAATAAAGGCTCAAAGGCCACAAGCGCCGAGCATAGGTCTACATTTTGCAGCCCTTCACCGGCAATGATGACGTCCCCATATGAGTGAACAAATTTAATTTCGAACGGGACGTTAACAATATACAACCAACCAACCCCGAGAAGCGTCTTTAGCAATGGAGAGAATTATGAAAGCGTACATTAGTAGATTCGACACGGAATAATGTTTAAAACGTACAGTTCATATTTCAGTTCAATACGCCATTCAGTCCATGCAAATATGAAGTTGGATTTTATATTTAAATCTAATTATATAAATTCTTGTAGAAGATATTATTTAAAACCAGTTTCTTTTTAGAAAAATAGGGAGACCTAAAATGACAACGATTAAAATCTCAGTTTACCCATTCGAAGGGTGGTTTAACTGGTTTCCACTTAGATGTCAATATAAAGAACACAGAAATATCTATAAAGCAAATGTACTCTTATTCCTTGTGCAGTGTATGCAGCATTCTGAAAAACGTCCTCAATACACAAACAGAACTACTCATATAAAGTTGTGAAATAGATGGTATATCCAAAACTTATAGTCGTGAATTACTACTATGCACAACATCACAAATGTGCAATTTTTATTCTTTTATTTTTGCGTCAAAGTATATCAAGATAAAAACTGAATTTCAGAGAAAATGAAGCAAAGTTAAAAATTCAGGGTCGTATATCCTCATGTAACAATTACTGCAAATACCCTTTTTGGGGGTTCCCGTGGGAATCCGGGTTAGAATCAGTCCTCGGTACCCCTTGCTTGTCGTAAGAGGCGACGAAATGGGGCGGTCTTTCGGATGAGACCACAAAAAAAAAAATGAGGTTCTCTGTCCCAGCAGGTGTGGCAGGACAAAGATCCCTTCCTGCTGAAACGCCGTAAGCGCTGATCATAGGCTTAAATTTTAGTACCCGTGTCCTTATGAGTGAATTTTTTTAGCAATATAGAAAAAATGGAGCATACAGAGGAATACTGTTTTGATGAATAAATTATGATAAGACTTCAAATAGAAATCTGAAGATCTGCACAAAGTCGGTCAATATACACGGAGTAATAATTTTGAAATCCTTTTTTTTTTCAGAGTCTTCAAAACGCTACAACTCGCTCCTACGGCTGGTCCTACATCCTTGGATGGGTTGGCATGATCATGGCTGCGCTCTCTGCTACGTTTTACTCTGTTGCTGGATGTTACATTGGAGGCGAGCGTTATGATGATAAAGAATATCTGGACAAGAGGCGGGAAATCATGGAAACTCAAATGGGAGCAGACTACTACTATGGTAGACCCTATCCTCAACCTGCCATGATGGGCCCCTACGTTTATGACATGGATTCTAGACGCCCCCTACCGGCCATTGGATATGGTGATCCGTACACAGTTTCATGGAGCTAAAGTGTGAAAGTTATAGACATTTTCTACCTATACAACACATTTTTGTATGCTTTAAACGTTAGTTATGGACAGACGATTGATACAGAATGCTCCAAGCAATTCAAGGAAAATTCTACAAGAGTTGTATGAATGGAGGATCCACTGCTATATAGCTGTAAGATATCTCGAATGAACCGATAGTAATTCTCGAGCAGACATTCCCAATATTCTCAAATGTCTCCATAGAAATACGCAAAAAATTCTATTTTTATCCAGCCTAATCACTTTTCCAATTGGTTATTTTTACAGTGAATATTTAGATATAATCTTTGAATGATGAACATCAATTAAAGTTGTTGAATATGGGAGTTTTTAAGGGGGGGAAATGAACAAGGGTTAGGGGCGATTATTAATTATGTTTTACGAGTAATAACTTTAATATTGTCGAATTCAGACACCATTTATTCTTAACCATTGTATGAAAGAAAATAACTGTTTAGAAGGATCGACAATGCTAATCTGATGTGATGTAAATTGATGTATGTCTGAAGAAGAAAGCATTCTCCTAATAACATTCATATCTTTATTAATCTTTTACTGTTCAACATATTAGTTTGTGCATGTACATATATGTTACATTTACATAATACACCAATTGAATATATTACAGAATATATCTGGGAAGAAATTGTAAAAAGTTAAACTGTGAATATATTTTCATAATACTTCGTGTTCGTATATTCTTACTCGACCGTTTCCAAAGTAGTATACATGTACTTCCAAAAAAGCTTATTTAATGATGAAAAAAAAAAGATTCGAAAGCCAGCATTGATTTTAGAATTTTTCATGCAATGAACCATAAAAGGATGCTACAAGATTTCTAAAAGGACAAAAATCAGCAAATGTTTGGATTTCGTTTTTCATATATCACTGTTTTAATGCAATATCATCAAAATAAACTTTATCTTTTATTTACTTGTAACTGTATTTTCCTGGGTGCCTGGATACAAACAGTCCCCATGGAATAGTCATATCTGACATCCAACTCCAGAATTCTATATCGTAAGATCGAATCTGCGCACTAAAGTCGTCCCCCCCCCCTCCCCTTGCCAGCGAAGAAAGTAATGGCATGGAGAATAGGAGGATTCGTGTAGATTTCACCACAAGTTGGTAAAGACTTTAAATTTGTATATTTTCGTGGACTAGGCCATTTATAATCATTTGAAGGGAACATCTCACCTCTGGTATATCAAAGGGTCTGTGTTTGCCCAAGTCTCTGTTTTGTATTGCTTGTAAGAGTTCTGAGATAAATCGCTGATCGTTATCTTCGCTTTCAGCGTACACACAAATGAAAAGAAAATTTTAGGTTTGCGAGGATGTAGTTTTTTTTATTGAATGCGTATGAAATCATAAGTATGCAAAGATGACTATGCTTATAATTGGCATTTAAACACGCATAACCTTGCATGTCTTATGTAACTGACGAAGTGGAGGTGAATTTAATTATTTTGAGTATTAAAGAGTTTTGTATTATGAGAGTGAAACAAGTTTCATTTGCAAGCTTTCATATGTACGGGGAGCTAGTGGTTTAATCGAAAGTACCGGTATACATGATCCGACTATAGTTGTTATCTTTCTTTACTTGCATATCATCCTTAAGATCGCATGGCAACCGAACCAAGAGCTCAATTCTAGTCTCGATGGTGGATAAAGATGAAAAGCATTTAAAAGACCAACCCTAAAAGAAAATAAACAAAACATACCATTTTTTTTTTTCTTCCAGAAAATAATTTTTTCATTTCAAGAAAAAATCAGTAACTGTTTTGATAGCACGGTTATATGACTATATCTTAGGCACTGCTTGAACACTTACCATCAATGATATCACAATACCATAACTATAATCGGGTTTACATCAAAATGAACAATTATTAAGCTGATTTCACAACGTCAATCTAGCCAATGACAGTTATGTTCAAGAAATGCACTATTACGTCACGTTTATTGCGCTTTGGACGTGATTGCCATTTTTGCATTGTAATGGTAACCTGATTTTTTCATTTAATTTATCTAAGTTTCCCCAGTCCAAGACATATTATATATTGACTGAGGCGACGTCACAGTCTGTATCATATTTCTGGTTGAACCATGTGTATATGAACCAAACGAAAATTCAAAAGTTCTCGATGAAAGGTGAGAAATATTGCTACATAAATATGGAACATTGTACGATGGAGAAGCTGAAATCATCCCGTTTGTCATAAAGCTGAGTTGTTAGTTTGGAGTAAATATTTATTTTAAGTAAAATATTTTAAGTACGAAGCAGATGTGGAGGACTGTGGTGTCTTATTTTGAGTTCACGGGGATATATCGAATCGACATATGAATGAAAATGATTATTGTTACTAGATAAAACGTCGTCGATATATCTACCGGGCTGAAAATCTAAGGAATCTGATCGAAAATGGTTGGCATGGCTTCCGTAATTTTCCTACTACTCTGAGCTACGTGGGTTCACCCTCATCAATGAAACTCAGATGGCTTGACCAACATCTCCAACTACCCTGAGCTATGGACCACCCTAACACCTCATTTAGATTAGATGCAGATGAGGATGAACCTATGGCTAAAATTAGTTGGGATATTTACCCAAGTTATACTGACCATTGTCAATGCGCTACGCTCAATTTAGACAGGGTTTAGATGAGGTTCAATGGAGAACCAATGGCTGAAATTAGTTGGGAAATTTTTCCAAGCCGTACGACGACGGTGAAGATTTAAAGTGCAGACTGCCCAGTAGGAGCCCTGCTACACCAGGTTTGTTGGGGCGAGGCGACCATGGCGGTCGACCCCGGGATCCCTTTAGAACAGGTTTTCTTAAAGATCCGGGGATGGTTGGGTCCTCCAGAAGGTGGTGGATGGGTCCATCTCCTCTTCCTCTAGTCGATCGCCCACGGATCCCCACAGTATAGTCGGGGGAAGGGCTTCTTGAAGATAGCTTGCTATTCTTCATCTGTCGTCGATCGATCCTCGGATCTCCCTCAGTAAAATCGAGGAGACTCTTGAAGACTGTTGAGGACGCGGCAAAGAAGATCCGGAGTGGAGCTCTCTATTGGATCCAGTGCAGAACCCACCTGCTTTGTGCTTCAATTGTCTAGATAATTTAGATAGTCTACTAAACTTCCTTATCTACTGACGGAGAGCAGAGAGGTAGTTGTATGTGCAAATGTATTTATGGCCGAAAGTGTTTAGGGTGGAGTTGACCAAGCTCGCACGTCCATGATTTTATGAGAAAGCCACGAAGACGCGTTAGACCACTGTCTTTAAGAGATAGTTGGCCTCTAGCACCGGTGCATTATTTGAAGAAAAAAACTTGACAGTTTATGTGTATGTGTGTCAAATTTAAACCATAATACAGAGAGCTTTATATACTATTAAGGAGCATACACCTATCAATAGTAGAGAGAATAGGACATCATAGACAGTTGCTTCTTCAACAAAAATGGAAAACGGAAATATTCATATCTAGTGATCAGTAATTCAAAAAATTACTTTGTTAAACACCACTCTGATTCCACGCACAAGTACTCTAAAGTTGAAATAAAAAAATATGCTAGAGTTCCTTATTGACAATATCTTCGTGGTCTTTGGTGATCAGGTCTTCCAACAGTCTGTTGGAATTCCCATGGGCACGAATTGTGCTCCTTTGTTAGCTGACCTGTTTCTATATTCATACGAAGCAGAATTTATTCATAAACGTCTACGTGAGAAGAAAAAAAATTCTCGCTGTGGCCTTCAATTCGACATTTCGATATATCGATGACGTTTTGTCTATTAACAATAAATTTCATTCATATGTCGATTTGATATATCCCTGTGAGCTCGAAATAAATGACACCACATAGTCGTCCACTTCTGCTTCATACTTAGATATTTTATTGAAAGTAGACATTAACGGCAAACTGACAACTCAACTATATGACAAACGGGATGATTTCAGCTTCTCCATCGTCAACTTCCCTCATTTATGTAGCAATATTCCATTATCACCTACATATGGTGTTTATATATTTCAACTGATTTGATATACAAGAGCTTGTTCTACATAGTCAGTTTTTAAATCGAGGCAAGCTACTGACAAACAAGTTGATGGTACAGGGTTTTCAACAGTCTCGATTGAAGTCAGCATTTCGCAAATTCTATGGTCGTTATAACGATCTAGTTCGTCAATATAACCTATCATTGGGTCAAATGCTGTCTGACGTGTTTCATACCGATTGTTAAGCCGTTCTTGGCACACTGATTTTGACTACGGATAACTCCGTTTACCCGAACAGGATATAAGGCTCACGGCGGGTGTGACAGGTCGACAGGGGATGCTTACTCCTCCCGGGCACCTGATCCCACCTCTAGTGTGTCCAGGGGTCCTTGTTTGCCCAACTATCTATTTTGTATTGCTTGTAGGAGTTATGAGATTGATCACTGTTCGTTATCTCCACCTTTCATTCTGAATGCTATATCTAACACAGGATATGTCTGGATATATCAAGAAAGAAAGAAATAACAGACATAATTGTGGAAGTTTTGATAATAGGGACTTATTTATGTAGCGTTTGAATGTTGGTTGTAATTTATGTTATTGTAAAGAAAGACATGCATTTTAGTATATACATTTTTTAAAAATGTTTGCTATACATATTAAACGGAATTAGTTGAAGGGGTATGTTATTGGGTAAAGGTATAAGCGTAAACTGCCAAGGGTAAGTGATATGTTTATGGTATGTTTTGGTGTGTATATTTTAGTGGCGGTTGTAGCCGGGAAACTACAGTTAGCAGAAGTGACTGATACCTGCATGCTGCAACAGCCCTTAAAGGTTAAAAAGTATAGCCGTCAGTCACTTCTGTCAAGAGTGCCTCACAACTGAGGGTGTCAGTAGGTGAGTGTATTAAGTTTGGATGTGACGCAGCGTGCTCATGAGACATTTGACACTAGACAAGGGTTAAGCCCCGAGCCACTACCAGCAATCAATTGCTGACCTGGCATATTGCCAACGTCACACAAACCACTACGATGATAGAGGATAATAAAGGAGAGAATTATACAAATGCAACTAAACGCAAATGACTGAATTCTACCCCAACTGGGGTATTTCTACAATAAGATACGGAGTTCGGACCATTAGCAATTCAATCAAACTGAGATATAATTAGTACATCTGGTTGATGTGATAAAGTTTAATATTGCTAGTACGATAGTGTTAATATTTCTTGTGGATAATATGGTTAGCAGAGTTTGAAGGTTAAAGGTACAGGCAATTGCATCGCTTGGGGTCGAATTTATTATACATGTATAAAGAGTAAAGGTATAGAACTCTAAATATAGGGTACCCAAGTTAGCCGATGTAAAAACAATAAATCAATTGATTTAAAATTAATTGCTTACCCCAATTCATAAAATAAAATCTGTAATAGCTATAAGTGACTGAAACATTTTAAACCGTCTGTACTTTCACAATCACAATTGGGGTAAAATCTGCACATTCTATGTAATAGTTTTTTGCAATGCTCAAACATTCTGTTTAGTCGTATAATGCCAGGGCCAGCTAAAAGTCGACCAAAAAATAATAGGCATTTTTCCGAATTCATTTCTGCATATCTTGGGAAGTATACGGAATTTCGGGATGAACTTTGGTAGTAATATAGATTGATTATGGATGAATACATTAGAATACAAAGTAGAATTTTATATCAATTGATTTATTGTTTTTACCTCGGCTAACTTGGGTACCCTATATTTAGAGTTTTATACTTTTACTCTTTATATAGTAAATTCGACCCCAAACGATGCAATTGCGTGTGGTTAAAGGGAGTGGCTCCTGCTGCGTGAAGTGTATGTATGAGGTTTGTTCTATGGTGGTTGTGTAGTGTACAGTGTAATAGGCGACTGGCGACTGTTTCTGGGACCTGGTAGTGTGTACAATTGTTGCTTGTGTTCCTGGTGTACTGACCTAGATCATCCAAGAGATTGGTTTCCCCACCCTCAAGCATGTAATGATTTTATCGTATTGAATGTTAGAGTGATGTTTGAGCGGTTTTGTGCATGGGTTGGATTTGATTTTAGCTATGAGTTTGGTGTTGGAGTTTAGCTGTTGTTTGTAGATGCCGATTATATTGCGATGTATGGAGCTGTAACTTTCTCTGACCCCTAGCGATATGTTATATGTAACCCTGTTATAACCTAGTGCTTGTTTGGCAATGTTGTCGACAGTCTCGTTTCCTTGAATGCCGATATGTGAAGGTATCCACTGGAAGTGGATGTGTTGATTGTATTGTGTGGAGTGATGGAACAGGGTGAGGATGGCGTTGAATAGATCTGGCCTACTAGTTTGAAATGTTTGTTGTGCACCAAGGGAGTCACTGAGAATAACCGTTCTCAGATATCCCTTAGTGTGGATATGTTCGAGTGCAGCAATTAAATTGATCAACCCCGTCGAGTAGACAGAGATGTCCGTGTATCTATACCCTACCACTTTGGAACCGCTGGTGTCATAGATGGCTTCATCCGTTTTGTCTGTGGACGGTTCTTTGCTTCCATCAGTGTAGATTTTTTCGAACCATTGGTAGTGTACAATGTATGTCTATTGTGTTGCAGTACCATTGCTTTGATATTAATGGGTTGCTGTCTTTTTTTGTTGTGATTACACTGCCAATATTGGTGCAAACCGTAGGAGAGGAGGTCCATGGAGCCATTGGTAGTATTGTTTGGTAGGTGACTCGGACAGCCCATACGTATTTTTATATTTCCATATTTGGTAGCGAAATGACCATTTCTCCTTCCATCAGCCCACCGTTCGCTGGATTTGGTATCAGTGTATGCGTATGTATGAGGTGTTTACAATAATGTATTTGCAGGATTTATTTTTTTCAATTATACATTAGAGAAAGTTGGAGTCTGCGTAGGTTAGGTGTTAGTTCTCCCGATTCCAAGAGGACTGTGCTTTTCCCCGTGCTGTGGTGGGTTTTAAGTGCAATTCGGATGGCCGATGATTGGATCCTGTCCAGACTTTGATGATAGGTCTTGCAACCTGAGCCGTAAGTCTGGCAACCATAGTCAAGCGTTGATCTAATGAGAGATTTGTAAAGCCTTAGAAGAGTTTGTTTGTCAGCACTGAATTTTGTGCCTGAAACAGAACTCACAAGGTAAAGTATTTTGCAACATTTAATTTCAAGATTTTCGATGTGAGCTTTGAATGTCATATGCTCGTCGAAAATGACTCCCAGAAAGGTTACTTGTGATTCTATCTTGATGGGTTGATTTCTCAGGTAGAGTTTCAGCTGGGATTTGTAGTTAATGTGCGTTTTGTTAGTTTTGCCAAATAAGATTGCGATAGTTTGTGGTTGCGACAGCTTGGAACCCCATTGGATGGACCAGTTTGAAATTGAGTCCAGAGTGCTTTACAACTTAATGTTGATGATTTTGATAGATAGACTTGTTTGATGAATTTATGTGTCATCTGCAAACTGGGAGAGATCAGCCACTTGATACGGTTGTTTTTGGTGTTGTATTGTGGACGGTAAGCCATTGATCATGAGATTGAAAAATGTAGGACTGATAACAGAACCCTGTGGTGCACCATTGTCCAAGATGTGCATATTTGAATTTGACTGATTTACAGTGACCTGTATTTTCCTGTCTGTAGGGAAAGACCCAATAAAGCAGAGTGTATTGCCAGTGATGTGGAACTGATGGAGAGGCTTGTATATCAGTTCATCATGCCAGACAAGATCAAAGACTTTGGAGATGTCGATGAAGACTGCTCCTGTGTATTGACTGTTTGCCATTCATGTTAAGACTTTGGATTTTAGCTGGACAAGATTGTCTATTGTACTCCGTTCGGGGCGGAATCCACTCTGTGTTGGGTCTAGTTTGCAACAATCTCAACCTGGTGTTGAGTATTTTCCCCCAAAGGTTTTGAATAAGTGTGATGTTAGTGATATTGGTCAGTAAGAGTCAGGAACATGGTGATCCTTGCCTGGTGTAGGCATTGGATTGACTATAACATTGCTCCATGATGTTGGAAATTGTTTTGTTTTTTGTTTTGTAAATAGTTGGTTGTAGAAATGAAGTATAATGTTCGTTAAATTTGGTGTGAGGTGTTTTATCATGAGATATGTAATTTGTACCCTCCGAGTGCAGTATTTTGGTTATGCATGAGAGCTTGCTTGTGTTCATGCAATGTAAATTGACTATTTTGTATATACATGTAGAACTATTATTCTTGTCTTTAAAGTTTTACATAGTCTAACCTCCGATTATTTAGATGCTTTTCAGTATGTTCATGAAATTAGCAGTAGATCTACCAGATTAAGTCGAAGTAATTCATTATACATCCAGAGAGCAAAGACGCAATATTTTAGAAGATCTTTTACAATTTACGGTTCGCAGTTATGGAAAAATATGCCAGCATTTTTAAAATATTACCCAACATTGGAAACTTTTAAATCCGCTTATCTTAGAATTATTTTTTTCATTCGGTAAATTAGAACCATATAGATTTGTTTTTTATTATTTTCAGTTTTATTTTTATTTGTTTATTTATTTATTTTCAGTTTTAAACATATAAATAGCATACTTGTATGCAAGGTGAAGATAACGAACAGTGATCAATCTCATAACTCCTACAAGCAATACAAAATAGATAGTTGGGCAAACACGGACCCCTGGACACACCAGAGGTGGGATCAGGTGCCTAGGAGGAGTAAGCATCCCCTGTTGACCTGTCACACCCGCCGTGAGCCCCATATCCTGATCAGGTAAACGGAGTTATCCGCAGTCAAAATCAGTGTGCCAAGAACGGCTTAACAATCGGTATGAAACACGTCAGACAGCATTTGACCCAATGTGAGGTTGTATTGACGAACTAGATCGTTATAACGACCATAGAATTTGCGAAATGCTGACTTCAATCGAGACTGTTGAAACCCCTGTACCATCAACTTGTTTGTCAGTAGCTTGCCTCGATTTAAAAACTTACTATACCCAGAACAAGCTCTTGCATATCGAATCAGTTGAGATATATAAACACCATATGCAGGTGATAATGGAATATTGCTACATAAATGAGGGAAGTTGACGATGGAGAAGCTGAAATCATCCCGTTTGTCATACAGTTGAGTTGTTAGTTTGCCGTTAATGTCTACTTTCAATAAAATATCTAAGTATGAAGCAGAAGTGGACGACTCTGTGGTGTCATTTATTTCGAGCTCACAGGGATATATCAAATCGACATATGAATGAAAGCTATCATTATTAATAGACAAAACGTCATCGATATATCTAAAAGTCGAATTGAAGGTCACAGCGAGAGATTTTTTCTTCTCACGTAGAAGTTTTTGAATAAATTCTGCTTCATATGAATATAAAAACAGGTCAGCTAACAAAGGAGCACAATTCGTGCCCATGGGAATTCCAACAGACTGTTGGAAGACCTGATCACCAAAGACCACGAAGATATTGTCAATGAGGAACTCTAGCATAGTTTTTATTTCAACTTCAGAGTACTTGTGCGTGGAATCAGAGTGGTGTTTAACAAAGTAAGTTTTTGAATTACTGATCACTAGATATGAATATTTCCGTTTTCCGTTTTTGTTGAAGAAGCAACTGTCTATGATGTCAAAAAGTCTAGTCTTTAATTTATCGTGAGGAATGATCGTGTATAGTGTTGAAAAGTCATAGGTTTTAATGCTATTGATTTGGGAAAAATCCTGTGATTTCAAGTTTACTAAAAGTTCTTTAGAATTTTTTAGAATCCACATTTGATTAACACCACTTCTGGCATATGTAGTCGCACAGTAAGTTTGAAGTTTCTCCTTCACAGCTGTTAACATTTTCGTGAGGAGCAAAGATAGGGGCTTGGTAGAGCACTTACTGGATCCAGCAATGTATCTTTGTTTGTAAGGGTTTTTATGTAGTTTAGGATTCCAGTATAGGTACGGTAACTCATATTCATTCAACCCATTGACTGGAATATTAAATGTGTCTAAAACTGAAGCATGGTTTTGAAGAATTTCGTCTTTTGAAAGGGCAGTTGGAGTATAAGTATGATTACCAAAAGTGGAATTAATGCCAAGGTCGTTTAAAATACAGTTGTAATAATGAGCCTTACAAACAAAGACAATGTTGTTACTAGCTTTGTCAACTGGAACCAAAACATATTCCTCATGTAACCTATCTAATTCTTTTATCGCTTCAGGTTTACTAAACACAGAAGGGTAGATGGTACGTACTTTTGTTTTCATGTGTCTAATGCGGGATTTTAATATCCCTCTTATGCTTTTAACCCATTCTGACAATGTATCAAGTTCTTCTTTTTCATATTTACCCCATCGTCTGGCATAATCTTCGACAGAACTCATAATAGAGATGAAGTTCTATCGCCAATTAAAAGACTGAGGTTCTCTGCATTTAGGACCTTTAAGAATAAGTGATTTGAGGTCCTCATTTTCAAATATATCAACATCACCAGTAATGACATGTCCAGCTGGACTGTAGTTGAAAGAAGATGAAGAACAAGAACATGTTGGTGGATTACGTATAAGATGGTCTATATCTAAGCACTGCAAAGTTTGTTTATAATTAAAAAGTTTGGATGCAATAGTAGAAGTATAGTTGTAGGAAATACAGGGTGTAGACTTGAACTTGAAATAAGTTGGAATACCCGACTGAACCCTTTTATGACGAAGAATGTTGCTTATGTTGACGGCATCTATTCCTTTGTTTGTAAAGTTGAGCTTAAGGAACTGACGGCATGATTTGGATGGAATATCATCCATGGTCCGTGCTGGTTTATAGAGCCTGTGGTAGGCAACATCCATAATCATAGAGTTAAGTCTATATTCAGGTGTTGAAAAATCCAAGTATAGACTAGCCATAGCTTCTTCAAATAACGTATGTAAAACCCTCAATGGAATAGAGTAAAGTTTTGTACGAATATGATGTGGACCCAATTGTCTGTTGACGTGAGGCAAAAGTGAATCAAACGTGACATCATTTATACTTGGTCTTTTATATGAACGATGTCTGTGACTGCGTTTTCGTCTTTGGGTATTGGGAAAGAGTCCCATCACATTAACGTTATTTCCTTGTGGACTAGTCAAATTTCCCACATCATATACATTATCATTGCATCCATATGGAAATTCAGTGCCTAGGGTCCTGATCCAGTGATCTTCTCGTTGTCTACGAAATGGGGTGCTTAATGTAGGATTGTTTGTGTGATGGTAATTTTTTTTCTAAAATCTTTACCCTCATGGACAAGATGGAGTGGTCCGGTGCATTAAAATGTATACAACATACCTTCATATACTATTTTATATTGTATCTGTATAATACTGCTGTCTGTATATATGTTTTCAGGACCACAATGTAAACTAGTTTGTAAACTAATTGTGCTATCCTGTTTAAATACAGGACATTATTATTATTATTGTAAATTGTAGATTGAGTGTTTCAATGTTGGGAACTGTGTCTTTGACTTGCAGTTTGTGTTTAAATCGGCATGTGCTGGATCAAGGTTAGTGTTTAAACTAGCTTTTTGAAATGTTTTAGCAATTAGATTTGCCTTGTCTTGGGAGCTGTATGCATTTTGTATTATTGGAAGAGTTGACGTAAAGTTTTGCCAAAAAGTGCTTTGACCTTTCTCCAGACTGTTGTTGCGTTTGTACGCGAGTATGTTGAAATAAGTTTTGCCAATGAGTTTGTTGTTCCTGGAAGATAACATGGTTTGTGTGTTTACATGCTCTGTTGTATTTTCTTTGGAAATGTGTCCCTGCTGGAATTCCTTGAATGTTTTCCTGCTAGTTTTCATGGCCTGACTGAGTGCAATTATCTGTCCACACAGGGTTAATTGGCCCGGTGACTGCTTTACCTGAAGTCCTGGGCATATAATGTTCAACTGCTTTTAATATTGTCTAGATATTCATCTATGTTGTTATGTACAATTTGATCAACTTGAATTGCACTAAGTGAATGAGCAAAGTTGACTGTAGTGTAGAGTGAAAGGTGAAGATAACGAACAGAGATCAATCTCATAACTCCTACAAGCAATATAAAATAGATAGTTGGGCAAACAAGGACCCCTGCACACACCAGAGGTGGGATCAGGTGCCTAGGAGGAGTAAGCATCCCCTGTCGACCGGTCACACCCACCGTGAGCCCTATATCCTGATCAGGTAAACGGAGTTATCCATAGTCAAAATCAGTATGCCAACAATAGCCTGGGTGGTGTATGTTGAAATGTCCTTGATGAATTGTGTTTGTAGGAAAGGTTTGAGAGAGATGTACAAGTGTAGGTTGAAGATGATTAGTATCATGAGGTGGTATGTATATGTTTAAGATGTTAATGAAATTTGAGTTGAGTTTAATTTGTGTGCCTTTCACTTCAACTGGGTCTGCCATTGTTGATTTGTAGTTTAGGATAGGATAGGGTGTTAAATATGAAAGTGATGAGCCCACCGCCTTGTCGATGAGGTCTGTCTTGTTGTAAAGTGTCATACCCTGACACGCTCGGTGACTTGTGGTGTGTCTGCAAGCCGTATTGACCAGTCTCATGGATTTATAGCCCATCCAATCGTATTATGAGAAAGAAACAATGACACAAATTAGTTTGAAATATTACCCAAGCATACTTTCCTGAGTTACACAGACTAAACACCTAGTGCAGATGATGCGTGAGGGTGAACACAAACTCAAATAGGTTCGAAATCAGTTTCGTTGAGTTAAGATTAGTTGGAAATATTATGCAAGTGATCTTGACCAGTTTCGTTGAGTTACAGACTTGAGGTCAGACTGAAAACCCGTGGAATTGCTTGGTCGATATTACCAACCAGCTTGGGCCACGGGTTCACCTCATTCATTATCTGGACCAATCTGTAAATCAGTGCAAATATACGCCAAGTATGACTTTGGCAATATTTTGAACTATTTAGGATGTTCAGGGTTCGAGTTTCCCCTACTCTTAATTTTGTATTCTTTATAGGAGTTGTGAGATTGATCACTGTTCGTTATCTTCACCTTTTTGAACTAATATGGGCCATTGGGTTCACATCCCTACCTCATTTGGTCCGGCCTTAAGACCGTATATCGTAAGGGAACTAATTAGAGTCATGTGGTTACTCTCATAACTTATAATGATTGTGCATATTGGCAACCAATCTAAGCAACGTGTTCAACCTCGTCTGAATCATGCATTGCATCATTGTAAGAACACATTTCCAGTTTGATTTCCGTAGAGACCATATTTTGTAAAGCTTTTCCCTACCAAATATTTCCATGTTTACTTTATTCATGGTTTTTAAAATCTTGATTAAACAATTATAAAAAGGTAAGGAATTTCATTGATATGATAACATTTATTCAGAAAAAAATAAAAGAGAAACAGAAAATATTTTGGATATATACCTCCTCCCGTGTGACAATATTGAAAAAGATCAGTTTGAATAAATTCTGAATATCTGTAATGGTGGTGAAAAATATGAGTTATCTACTAGCCAGGGGCAACTACAATAATGACTTTGATCTCTATCACACAAAAGTTATAAAGATAATGAACAACGTTCTTTAAAATTGTGAATGAATTGATTTATGACCTTGTGAGATTCAAAGTGAAAACGAGTCATTTTGAACATTATGGCATCTACTCTTTAGGGGTACCAGTGTACTACGTTTGGTGTTTGTCATGCGAAGGGTTTACAAGATATTGAGAAGATAATATATCATGTCCAGAGTACTTTGACCCTTGACCTTGTGACCTTTCAAAATCGATAAGACTCATTTACACCATAAGATGTACCAGTGTACTAAGTTATCAAGATATTGAACATACAATATCGTCCCATGTCTACAGCAGATTGACCCTTGAACTTTGAACTTGTGACCTCAAAATCTATAGGGGTCATATGTTCTTGAGAGATAAGCAATTTAACAAGTTTCATGTCTGTCTAGCAAATGATCTTTTAGATATTGAGTGGATAATACTTGGTCTACTGACCGACCTACATACTGACCGATTGTCAGGTGCAAAACAAAATGCGCGCATTTTTCAAAGGGGGGACAGATAACAACACATTGATGGAATAAAAACGAGAAGAATTCCATGATTTACAAATGAAAACACGGGTAATTTCCCCATCCTTCTAATCTATTATCGTTCTCTTTATACATCCGATACATAATTTGACATCGTGTACACCAGCAGTAACGAGGTTCATATGAGGAATGTCGACGCATGCGATCAGGTTTGGAGGATATACCAATGCGTAACTCCGGGAAAGCATGTAATATTTCAGGTTCTGGTGTCCTTTCTGGGAGTTCAGTGATAGTTGTTTCCCCTGCAACTTCTGTTGATTGTGATGACGAGACATCTTTGTCTAGCTCCGTTAACAATTTCTTTGTTTCTTGTGACTGTTTTCGCAGAATGTCCGTTTCTTGAAGAAAAGTGGATTTGGATATTGACGCCTTTTTACTGGAAGAGGCGAGAGAAGGCAATGTGAAGTCAAGACTTCCCCCAGTCTTATCTCTATCTGGTAAAAGATAAATATTCATCAGAGGTCGTTTTCAGAGATGAAAAGTGAAGATAACGAACAAGTGATCAATCTCATAACTCCTATAATCAATACAAAATAGTAGGGCAAACACGAATCCCTGGACACACCAGAGGTGGGATCATGTGCCTACGAGGAGTAAGCATCTCCTGTCGACCAGTCACACCCACCGTGAGCCCTATATCTTGATCAGGTAAACGGAGTTATCCGTAGTCAAAATCAGTGTGCCAAGAACGGCCTAACAAATATCTCGCGACTTAGAGATACATTTGTAAGAAATGTATGCCTACCTCTCAGTGAAATATACATCACAAAAGTCGTATGAACATATTTTTTAAAAGTCCTAACTACTATGGATATACTGTACGTACACTTATTTTAATGCATTTCAAATTTTACCTACTTTGACTTTTAGGCAAACGCGCTCAATCACAATTGCGGTAAAATATGAAATTTAGCTCTGATTGTACCAAATTCTAAATAAAATGCAAAGATAACGAGCAGTGATCAATCTCATAACACCTATAAGCAACACAAAACAGAGAGTTGGGCAAACACGGATATACCAGAGGTGGGATCAGGTGCCTAGGAGAAGTAAGCACCCCCTGTCTACCGATCACACCCGCCGTGAACCCTATGTCTTGATCAGGTAAACGGAGTTATCCGTAGTTAAAATATAAAATTAGTACACATACAGTACTTTATACATTTTAGATAAAAAGTATATCATATCATGTGTTCTTAATCATAAGAAGTATTGTGAAAGCGCATTTGTCTTTCACAAAAACTTGGCTTCTGAAATGTGAAAATTTATCAACAATCCTCCATTTTTAATCTTTTTTTTTTTTTTTTTTTTTTTTTTTGGGTCAAATTTCAATTCCTGTTTGAATATTAAACCACATAATGTCAATATTTACGACCATTTTCGGGCCATTTCTAATAAATCATGCACCAATGTTGGGTTTTTTTTCACAAAGAAAACTTTATTATCAATGGAGAAGATTATTTTATTTTGTACCATTGACCTCTCTTTGTAGTAACAATATCTACCATGTTTTCCAATGCTTTCTATGGAAAAGAAAATGGTACGAAAATATGCACTTCTTTATTTGAAAAGGAGTCGTACTTGTACTAAGTTTGTCTAATGATTAAAATTGGGCCAGTAGTTCTGGAGGAGGAGATACAAATGTGAAAATGCTCACAACGACGACGACAGACAACGGGCAAATGATCAGAAAAGCTCGCTTGAGCCTTCGGCTCAAATGCAGAGCAAATCAATTAATAGGCAATGCGAAAAAACACATTACAAAATGAAAGCACTTGAATTCCACATGTTAAGGAAATATTATTCTTATATTCTATATAAATTTGATTAAAATAATGTTTTTGACATGCAAGTCTAAGACCATTCATTATGGAGTCCTAGGCACCTTATCCCACCTCTGGTATATCCAGGGGCCCGTGTTTGCCCAACTTTCTATTTTGTATTGCTTATAGGAGTTATGAGATTGATCATTGTTCGTTATCTTCACCTTTCAGTGCAGAGCGAGTGCTCCCTTGTTCTTATAAAATCTATTCTAGAAATAATGATTTGATTATGCATTACAAATCATAAAACCAGTCCCCTAGAAATTGTGAAGGTGACAGGGAACTAAAATTGTGAAAAACAAAGCCAGGGACAAGCCGAGGTGTGAAAAACATCTATGTGACGTATTGCACAAAGTCCGGGACAAGCCGAGGTGTGAAGAACATCTATGTGACGTATTACACAAAGCCTGGGACAAGCCGAGGTGTGAAGAACATCTATGTGACGTATTACACAAAGCCCGGGACAAGCCGAGGTGTGAAGAACATCTATGTGACGTATTACACTAAGCCCGGGACAAGCCGAGGTGTGAAGAACATCTATGTGACGTATTACACTAAGCCCGGGACAAGCCGAGGTGTTAAGAACATCCATGTGACGTAAATACACGAAAGAAGTGCTTGAGGCATTGACAAAGTCCAAACGCTGTTTGAAAGAACCAGAGCCACAAAGTACTAAAATTGGCCCTTTCGCCAAAATAAATGAGACTTTCACAGTTGATGCTCTAGGATTTATAGGTTATAGAACAATTTATTTTATAACTATATCTTTTCTAGTTTTCGTTTTACAGTCGTTCAAACTTTGTGTTGTTTTTCAACAGAAAAACTATATAACGCCATGATGTTGACGTTATGAGAATCACAGTGTAATACACAAAAAATGGACACATAGGTTATTATATATTTTTTGGGCTTATTCTGGTTGTAAATCACAACTGTTAAAATACTAGGAAGTTGTATATTTTCTATCACGATGTTTAAAGTTGTGATATATCCCCCCCCCCTCGTTTCCCACTACATAACACTACAATTTTTCCCCCGCTGTATTGGACATAATTGAAAAATCGTGATCAAAAATTAAAATTCCTTGCAGTGAAAGGACCACAGCAAATAGTATTGTTTTACCGTCTATCTCAAAGACGAGTTTATATTTTCAAATTGCATATACATGTATCTATTTGTATCAACTTCCATTAAAATTGATATAATTGAGGATAAAAAAGAGAGACAACTGTATAATTTTGGTTAAACTTGAGTAATTATAGTAACTAATTACAAAAATGGATTTTTAAAACTAATTTTTAAAAAATAAAACATGGTGGACCTATAAAATTGTCGGCACCTCTGAAGTCTTAATTTTCCGAGCGAGGTAGACCTTTAAGTCCACAGAGATCTAACATCTGTGCCTCCTTTGTGCCACTGTGCACCTTCGTGTGATAAAAAAAAATACTAAGCGAAATATTAGTGGGTGAAAATTAAAACGTATAAAACGGCGACTTATATATATTCATATCATTTAATGATATATATTATTGTATATGTTTGAAGCAGATACATTGTTTTTTTTAAAAAAAACCCAGAAATAGAGTGGACAGTGTCGCTAAATGGATTTTAATTATCTCTAAGTAGAAACCTCAACATGTTTGTAAATCGGGATTATTTCTTGTACATGTGTATATAGATATATCAAGATATCAGTATTAGTTACTGCAGTGACAAATTGATAAAATGTCTTTAACAGCTGACTTCAATTTTCACGTATTATCGCTACTCCTCAATGATATATATACTGGCATGAAATGATTAATCTGAACTTGATGTCCTTATTGTACAAGTGTAATAGCACTGCAACTTGCAATTGATTCTGGAGATCATTCATAACTTTATTTGTGAAATGTACAATCTCATCGACATCATATTCATAAGTATGACCCCTCTCTAAACCAATACACAGAAATCACCATTTAGAGTAAATAAGGAAAACTTGTTTCTTCTTTTAATAATGTTGAATATACTTCACAATAAATTTCTTTTCCTCCATGTTTTAGGTCACCTGAGTAAACTCAGGTGACCTATTGCAATTGGTTGTTGTCCGTCGTGCGTTAACAATTGAAAAGTTTTAACTTCTTCTTGATAACTAATATTTCAATTCTTTTCAAATTTGGTATGAAGCATATTTGGGACATAAATTGTAAATTTCAGGACTCCCGCACCCCTGAGGCCCTAGGGGTGGGGAAAAACTGCCCAAAGTTGACCAATTTTCAAAACTCTTCCTCTCTAGAACCACACGTATGTAAGAAGAACTAAATGCATAGTGATGTAAAGTAGGAAGGCCTCTTCCAATATTTAAATTTCATTATTCCCGGGGTAGGGGTTTTGACCCCAGGGTGGGGCCAAATTTAGTATATAGTGTTTATGTGTAAAACACTTAAATAACATCTCCTTTAGTGCTATTGATACTAAATTGAGACTAAATGGATACTTAGAAAGAGCAGGCAGTCCTTACCAAAATTGTAAATTTGAAGATCACAGGGGTATGGGTTTTGGCATTAGGGTGGAGCCAAAATGGTCAGTTATTAAATGTGTGAACAATAGAATTTTTAAATTTCTTCTTGATAACTACCATTCCAATCCTTTTCAAATTTGGTATGAAGCATCTTTGGAACAAGGGGGACATCAATTGTAAATTTCAGGACTCCTGCAGCCATTGGGCCTTAGAGGAGGGGCAAAAACTGTCCAAAATTGACCAATTTAAAAAATCTTCGTCTCTAAAATTGTACATAAGGAAGCTTATTGCCCTCCAAGAAATTTACGTTCGGGAAATGGGATACCAGTACTTCTAAATGTCCCACAAATAAGAATACAGACTCACGGAAACAGGCGTTTTGACTACTCCGCCAAAACCGTGGAACGCATTACCACTCGGATTACACCAAGCCAAATCTCTGGACATTTTTAAGTGACATCTAAAGACTCATTTTTTAATATTGCTTTTAATCTCTAGCTAAAAGAAAATTTTAGGTTAATTACAAACTGTTTTAAAGTGTATTACAATCATATGCATGTACCATCATTTTTTATGTAGGACATTGTTGTTTTTACTTTGAATTGTACATGTATGCTTTTTATGTAAAGCGTTTTAGAGATTTTTAATTGATTAGGGCGCTGTATAAGTCTTAGTATTGTATTGTATAACCCAATGTCATAATAGATAATTATGTTTTTCATGTTTCTGCTCTGCGTTTCACTCCATCCAAGTGTAAAAGGGGTACCTGGCTATAGACAGTGAAAGATATTGTTAGAATGTTAGTGCTCTAGCGTTTGTATTGCATTGAAAACTAAATTCAAAATTATATAGAGCAGTAAGGCCTCTACCAAAACTGTAAATTTCATGATCCCCAGGGTGGGGGTTTTGACCCCAGGGCGGGGCCAAACTTAGTATGTAATGTTTATACAAATCTTATTTTTTTAATGTTTACATGACTCATTATTATTAATTTTATCACATGAATTCAGTCAAATAGTATGAATTATCCACAACAATCAAAACGACAGATATAATTCATCCAAGAATAACCAGGGCCTATAATATGTGTAAGATGTAAATAAAATTACCTAGAATTCTCTCAAAATAATGCAATGTAGGGCTTCATTTATATTTGTAGGCTTAACAAGAGAAGTGCGGGGAGTATTTGAAGTGGATGTAGCTTATGGAAAAGGGAAAATGGTGTCATGTCCAAGGGCCATAAATCAGCCAAATATTCAAGAAAACTGATAGTACACGCTATTTTTCTAAGTCTAAGGGTTGTAACTAGACGAAAAATCACGAAATTCAAACTTGACCTGTAACATGTTACATAATGGTAAAGCGATGTACCAAAATATTAAATGAATATCTGCAAGCACAACAAAAAAGTCCGACAAATTGATAACTCGCACTATTTTTCGAAGTTCAAAGGGCCATAACTCAGCGAACAATCACAAAGTTCAAACTTGATCTGTAACATGTTATTGCAAAGCAATGTACCAAATATGAAATTAATATCTGTAAGCACAACAAGTCCAGAATCTGACCATTCACGCTATTTTTCTGAGTTCAAGGGTCATAACCTAGTGAAAAATCAAAGGACCGACACCAAATTCGAACTTTATCTATAACTTGTTACGACAAAGCAATGGATATCTGCAAGCACAACAACAAAAAAGTTCGGAAAACTGATCATTCATGCTATGATATGATGACGTTAGCCATGTTTGTTGCATAATTACGTTCCCAAAGACGCACAGGTGTATGTGGACAGGACTTCCGTTACCCCGATAGCTTTTAATGTTCAGTGCCCTAGATATTTAGGGTGCATATCTTAGAGGGGAAATACCGGTCACCTGCCCTGATCCCTATATCTTGATTAGATAAACGGAGTTATCCGTAGTCAAAATCAGGGTGCCAAGAAAGGACTAACAATCGGCATGAAACACGTCAGACAGCATTTGACTCGGTGATAAGTTGTATTGGCAAACTAGATCGTTATATCGACCATAGAATTTGCGAAATACTGACTTTAAACGAGACTGTTGAAACCCTTGCACCATCAACTTGTTTGTCAGTAGACTACCTTGATTTAAAATTTGAGCATACGCGGAATAAGCTTTTATGTATCGAATCAGTTGAGAGATATAAACGCCATATGCAGGTGATAATGGAATATTGATGCATAAATTTGGGAAGTTGACGATGAAGAAACTGAAATCATCCCGTTTATCATACAGTTGGGTTGTTAATTTGCCGTTGATATCTATTTTCCATAAAATATCTAAGTATGAAACAGAAGTGGACGACTCTGTGGTGTCTTTTATTTCGAATTCACAGGGATAATCTTTTACGCAGAAAATAGTTGGTCGATTATGCACATGTCAATTGTTGATAATCCAATTTCTGCAATATGTTATTGATGTTATAATTAATTAAATACTAATTTCACATACATGTAACATCATTAGAAAAAAAATTGTTGTGGAATTCTATTCATTATTGACAGGTTTGTCCATAGTGGGATTTTAAGATAGTTTTAGAGACAGAGAAATGTGTGCATGTTTTTGAAAAATAAACTTTGGGAGGAGTTTTTATTTAAAAATAATTTATCTGAGAAATCACTTCCATAGCACACCTTTGTTTCGACTATTATAATCAGTGATATCTCATATATAAAAATGGTTTTTATGTGGGATTTGTTTATTGTATTGAAATGAAAACTTAAGTGATTGTTGTGAACAATACATGTTAAATACCCAAGGCATTGAGCATTTAAAACTACAGGAAGTGGAGGTTACCGGAAATCCTATCCACACGCACCTGTGAATTGACACGCAGCGAGTGTAAATCCTACACGTTTTAGAAACATGTAACATGTGCATTTTAAAGAGACACTACAGCTCATTTTGTGAAAAAATCATGAATTGACAATTTTCCCAGCGCTTTCTGAAATTTTGTTGCACAGTTGAATGTATGAACTTTGCGAAAATAACACTTATCTGAAGTTAAATATTCTTAAAAATTAAATACTTTTTGATGGCCTGAACAAAACAATATCGAGCCCCCTCCTTTCGGTCTGCAGACGCATGCGCATAGACGGTAAACAGTGCAGCCTGTCGTCGAGCGATAGAAAGTGTAGTGGATAGATCCAGAATTTTGACAGATTCTGTGAGAAAAGAAGTAAAACTAGAATGAGATAAAACTCATACGTGAACTAAAATTTACTTTGGGATCAGCACGACCGTTGGAAAACAAAAAGCTAGGAGAAACGCATGCAGGGCTCAGTGGCGGATCTAGGATTTCCGAAGGGGGAATGTAAAAGTCAAATATTACCCAAAGTACTCCGCTATTTTAGGTGCCATATCTGGAGTTTTGTCACAATTTGTGGCGAAAAAAGGGAAGGGGTCCTGGTCCCCTCTAAATCTGCCATTGGGACTAGCCGCGAAGACACTGCTTTTAAAATTTTAAAAAGTGTTATTTTTATCTTAACACGACACGTGTTAGTTGGAAAAACAATGGTCAAAGGGAACGTGGAAGGGTTTTTGTTAAAATTATAATATATAATTACTTAACAGGGAATAATTTCATACTTGAAAGGCGAGTGTGAACCCAATAAGTGGTATTTAGTTAATGTTTTACACAACATGTACCTTTGCTGTCATTCAAAATCACGTGATGTAAATAAGCATTCAAAAGTCCGGGTCAGCATGACGAAACCTTTGAATTCCGGATGATCTTCAAAGCGCAGTTGATAGTAAATTGATGCATCCAAATTGTTCAAAATTGTCAGCATCAATATTATTTTTATCATTTTATCAATACATCTTTTAAAAACACTTCATTAAAATGTGGAAAATGAGCTGTTGTGTCTCTTTAAATGGTAAATTACATGTAAAGTATAGAAATTTTTTATTTTTTTCCCCATCAATTGCGATCAACAACAATTATGCTCCAGAGTGGAACAATTCATAAACTTGTATGAAAAGTTAATACATAATTAACCATAATTCACAGTTGTACATATAATCTCTGACATTTGGAGTAAAGATGGAAAACTAACTATTCACCGATTGACCTCTCGTTGACCTTGCAAAAGGACGTTCTAACTTGTAGCGAAGTGTTCACACCTCGATGAACAAACTTATCGATAGTGTCAATCCTGTGACCTATAGTCATCTGATAATATCTAGCTTCCTTCACATCGAAACTGTCCCTAATCTCGAACCTTTGAATGGGTAAAAAAAAAACCCACGTGATATAAATTTGAATAACAATAATGTTAATATATAGGACGGGCAACATAGCGACGATAGGATAGTCCAGTGATTCGATGAGTCATGACTTGGAAAAGATGTTGCCATCTTAAGTTGATAATAGAGCAATCCTTTTCGCAGCATTGCTCTATCTCAATACCGTAGCAATGTATCGTCCCCCTTTCTCGCATAATCACCCCATCATTATCACGCAAAAGGGGTTACTCTACGTGCATGTACATCTTAATTTTCTGTGCAGCATTGCGTTTATCATATCGACTTACATAGGAATTGACGACACAAGTCTTACGCGACCCAATCAAAATAATATGAAAATCTTTAAGTTACTGACTGAAATTAATCAATATCAAATCAAAGATATAGTAATTTGAATTTATTGGAACCTGTACCTAAAGGAAGTGTATATAATGTATATCTTACTTTGTTGTTCTCGGCTTCTAGGTGGGAAAGGGGTGGAGATACCGAGAAAACTATAATATAGCTTTTTTTCCTGGTCAAATGAACTCTTTCCTGTTGAACTTCTGCGTGGTTTAGAGGCTTGCTGAAGAAATAATCCCATAAAGTTCATGTTAGCTACGTTTCTTTTAGCAGTAGTTCTATAAGCGGTACAATATATTTAAAATATTGTCGTTTCATTCCAATTCTGAGGGAAACTTATTGCTGTTTACAGTGGACCAATCAGATTACTATAAAGAGTCAGAATGTGGTTTAGTCTCAAATTCTATAAATGAACCATATGAGTGCCCTACATGATCCAAATAATACTCTGTTCACGTGGCCTTGACCTTCATCAAACGACCTAGCTACTAAGTAAATTGTAAATTCCTTCTTTTACGCGAACTCGAGTACTTAATATCGCAAAATGACTCGAATACCGTATATACTCGCCTATAAGTCGGTCCGCCTATAAGTCGGTTGTATTTTTTAAGGTTATTTTGTAGGAATTTGCCATTGACCCGCTTATAAGTCGGTACAAATTTTTGTCAGAATCGGTCGACAATTTCAAGTCAATGCTCTTGTGTTTTTACCTATGTTTAAAAAAATATTTTGAGAAATTAATAATTATGAGGTGCTCAATATCCAAGCCATACCTGTTTGGGATTTAAACGCAACCCTTTATCTAGTATGGGCAATGATTCCTTGTTTACCTAAGCAATTATGGTCGCCTAATTACCAGTACCTGACACTGTGTTTACTTAGTGGCACGCGCCTCGCGAAAACTGTTACTGTGGGATTCCGGTATAATTCATTGTATCAACAATTTTAAGAGTCAAGAATGATGATCTAAATTATCTGTTAACAATATTCAATCTTTTATGAAATATATTTCAGCCGGTATACATATGAATGTTTCAATATAAAATCGGGTTCGTAATTCAATTTTACCGATAAACGATAGATTAGTTGAATATTGAAAGATTTAATTATAGCGGTATGTAAATATTTTTTAACTAGATAAATGTACTTTATACATAATTTTAAAATACATAAACAATATAATATGTCTAGATAATCATTTGTGTGGTAGTCCATGATAATCGTCGGAGTTGTTTAAAAAACACTAGCTCTACATTACGCCGCCCAGAAAAATACCAATCTTCTTAGAACGCTCCTATAAGTCGGACATAGAGTTTTGGACCAAAAATTGACTCCCAAAAATCCGACTTATAGGCGAGTATATACGGTACGTCAAATGCGTGAACATGAATTCGCGTGTGTACTGTTAATCGAGAGTTTTTACAAGTAATTTAACAACAGAAAAATAAAAGCGTGTATTTTTATTTCGCGAGTGATGTATCTCACGAAATTAAGCGATAATAAATTCCTCCGGAAATTTAGGAGTCTACCGTATTGGTCGGTCGTGGTAGTATAAAGGTTAGAGCGATTGCCTCGCAACCTAAAGATTCCGATTCGATTCTCGATCCGAGCGTTGCGCTAAATACAAGACATTTAACTGTGGCTTTTTCTTTGTCAAACGCCCAAAAGAAACGAAAATCACATCCGGCTCTTTCGGATATGACATTAAAAGCGAAGGTTCCGTGTCACTATCAACATTGGTCAACATGAAAATCGCGGCCTTGAGCTGGCATATCCCAAACTGCAGTAGCTTAGAATGCTTTAGGGAGAAGAACAGTGCGGAACCGAATAAAACATATGTGTCACAGATGTGTTGCATACTGAATGCAGGAAGTTGTTACGCACAATACTGGTTTGTGAACTTTAAATCATACCGAAGGGTGGATCGAAGCATTATTAAATGTTTGTTATGCATTAGAATGATCCCTTTGTGAATAATACTGTTAAACACTAGTGCCTTGTGATGATTACGAAATATTTTTGTAATTGTATAATTTTTTATAAAATAACAGGAAACTGAGCTGCAATCCTTTCCTTTCTTGTTCAGTGTATTTTATAACCTGCACCGAAACGTACCCTAACCCTTTCCTCAACCTTGTATCTATTAACACACAAACAGACGGTCCTGGTAACCCCTGCAACTTAATTATGTGCGGGAAGTGTAACTTTAGCGTAAAATTGTTATCACAGATATGCTCTTCAATACACGTAGCGAGAAATGCAGTTATTGTAAGAAATGGTCCCCGAAACAGAAAATGTTGACACCGTGATGGGTACCAGGGGCGGATACACTGGGGACTTGTAAGCGATTGATTAATTGATGAATTATTGATTATCGTTCATATTCTGTACATCAAATCGGATGCACTAATATATATATATATAGATCGATCTTTCTGGGCGTTTCGAGTTTTATCTGATGGTAACCGTGACTATGGGTTGTCCCAAGAAAAATGCGATACAACTGTACTGATAGGTTATATCAGAATTAGCTCTCCCCTCTATCTTCATTCGCTTATTGCTTTTGTTTGTTGGTTTACGTCCCACTCGATTTTTTTTTCATTCATGTAAGAAAGTGGGGTCACCAGCTGTACCTTCCAGAGATGCTACACGGTAGACTGATTATTCAGTGGGCGGGTCCTCCCTATTGCGAAGCCATGTATTGCAAAGTACGTGCGCTTGTTAACGAAAAGTTGCCCAAGTTAACGCAAAACACGAGATTTCGTTGAACATACTAAATATTAAAACTACGACTGAATTGTTGACGAAATAATAGTTGCAATATTCCGTATTATAAATATTCTAAAACATCTAATTCAAACTTTATATTGTTGCAGCTAATGTATGCTTTCTATTGTAAAATATTGAAATAAATTAAAACTAAATGACGTAACCCCACCCCCCCCACCCCCCTTGAATTACTAGTATGACAATTCATAGTCTACAAAATATGATGGTGATGATGGCGCCCCTGCTGATGATGATAATAATAAACAGACTAGAGACAGCCTAAAATTCCAAGCAACAGCAGGAAACGCACACATCGTCTGCTATCTTCTGATAAATACTAACTTGAATAAAGAACCACATTTTTGTGGGAAAATATTCAATACTCACAAATGAATTCGTTGTCTTGGATGAACGGTGAGACATCGTAGAATTACCCCAATGTTTACACCAATGTTTGGACTTTCACCAATGTTTGGACTTTCCACCAATGTTTGGACTTTCCACCAATGTTTGGACTTTCCAAGTAGAATTCTTGTCTTCTTTGCACGACTCAGGAATGAATCACATGATGGCGACTTGTGAAAATTCTGTTGACAACAACTCTTTCTGAAAGTTTATCTTAGTTGTGAACACCTACGTCATTTAATTAGTAGGTGATAATTAGATGATAAAATGGCTTTCGTCACAGGTGTCCTTACAGTAGTGAAGAATGCGATCAGCGAGAAAGTCAGCTTCTACTGCATGTTAAAAGAAATAAAGGGTTAGAAGAAATGCCTTACCACATGGTTCAATACAGAAAATATCAAAACCCTTTTATGAAATGTGAAGATAACGAACAGTGATCAATCTCACAACTCCTAAAAGCAATACAAAATAGAAAGTTGGGAAAAGACGGTCGCTGGATACACCAGAGGTGGGATCACGTGCCTAAGAGGAGTAAGCATCCCATGTCGACCGGTCAGACCCGCCGTGAGCCCTATATACATTTGTATCTTGATCAGGTAAACGGAGTTATCCGTAGTCAAAATCAGTGTGCCAAGAACGGCCTGTTTTATTATCATTCAAGACTTAAGTGATATAAAGGTTTTGAAAGCAATGTTTTTGATAAGTGGGTTCACATCGAGGTCCATGGGCATCAAACATGGTATCCTAAGCAAAGTCTCATCACCAGATTGACATACACTAAATCTTCCTCATTTAAAGTTCACT
Source organism: Ostrea edulis (assembly GCF_947568905.1). NCBI lineage: Eukaryota > Metazoa > Mollusca > Bivalvia > Ostreida > Ostreidae > Ostrea > Ostrea edulis. The sequence continues at coordinate 29,481,498 of NC_079167.1, read as the reverse complement.
AAAGAACATAAATCCAGTTTCTACTACAGAAAGACTGAAGGATTTACTAAATATTAGGTATCTCATGTATAATTAAGGTACTGCTAGTAGTAATGAATGTCAAGGACATCAAACAAAGGTCGCAAACATGTCAAAGCATTCTCATAGGTCTCGAGACATACACCCTGTAGATGGACAAGCAAGTCATAAAAATTTCTATATTCAGCGGATTCTGAAATAGAAGAAATAGCACATGAAACTGTCATCTTTCAGTATCGTTTTTCTGTAATAGAACCATTGATATTTACACATACTGGTAAAAAAATATATTGTTTTCCGTGAGCAAAGGGTTAGAATGACGCAAGTTTCTAAATATAAACATGTCAATAAAGCTGGGTATGATCAAATAACTGTTCAATACATGACGCAAACAACAGGTGCGTCCTGTTGTGTAATGTACACGTGTAATTTATAATTGTTTATTGACACATGTGATTTAGTTTTAAGCCCCTGTAGGTTTCATGGCGTTCAATTTCAGGAACGATGTGCAAGAGAAGTTCAGTAGAAAGATGATATAACAAACCTGTCCACTTCCGCCGCATGTACTTTTTCTAGAAATATAATTCTCTAGGATTTTGAAATAGTATGTGTATAAATAAACTTGGGTTTATTCTTACCCATAACAGTCTCTCTCTCTCTCTCTCTCTCTCTCTCTCTCTCTCTCTCTATATATATATATATATATATATATATATTATAACTGTACGTGTACGGTTCTCCTTAGATTGTTAGAGGACGCGAATACCCGCATCGATATTCGAAATATCACATGACAGTGATATTTATCAAATGTCAACAGACATAAATCTTTCTGCTTTGTTGTTTATATTACATCAAGTAATGTCTCGTGTTATGTACATTGTCTCATACTACTAGTATTACTGTATATTATGTGTGAACCATATGAAACCATATTGCACATATGCACTCATTATAAACATGACATGTTGATCTAGTACCATTGCACCGTCCCGTGGTGTCTTTTGCATTACAGTGGAGTTAATCATATGTACTTTACTACCTTTACTATTATTACATGTAGAGTTGTTATGTACATGTATATATATAGACATCTATATATATATATATATTTCCCCCCTATGTGTATTTCTGACTGTTTTGCATTAGGATACACGGTGGTACTTACATATAATGCAAATAAGTATTATCATGTTCAAACGTCTCATGTATGAACATTGCTCATACTAATAGTGCAGATTTTACTCTTGTTTTGTTTTTCTTTTTATCGTCATTGCACATTGAAATGTTAACAATCATGTATGCTGTATGCCCGAGAGGGCCCTAATTTGGAAATAAATCATATTCTATTCTATAATATTCAGTATAATAAAACAAATATTGCATGAAAATTTTCACCCCTCGAGAAACCATTGTCAACCACGGCTTCGCATTGGTTGACAATGGTTTTCTCGGGGTGAAAATTTTCAATGTTACCCTCAACTACATGCAATATATATATATATATATATATATATATATATAAAGCACAGAAAATTTCACTTTATTTGGATACCCACTTCCGCCCCTACCCGGGGTTGTGTAAATCTCCTAGACCGCTCGACTATGACTTGCCTAGAAGGTCGAGCGGTCTAGCGCGCTGGTTATATGCTGCTAGGAGATTTGGTTCCGCAGGTCGTGAGTTCAACCCCGGTTAGGGGCGGAAGTGGGTATCCAAATAAAGTGAAATTTTCTGTGCTTTATATTAAATACTTCTTCACTTAGGGCAGTTATGTTCATTTAAGAGTTCATTGCTATTTCTGTGCTTTTATATATATATATGTATATACACATGTACAATGTACACTGTGTGTGTGTTCGGTGGGTATCTTCTGAAAAGTAAAACACGTGCACGTGATAGGTTTTTTGACAATGAAAATAAAAAAATTTTAACCGTGGTGAGAAACAATTTATGCAATGAAATACATTGTATCGAGCCATTACAGATATCATTGGTTACATCATTTACATCATCATTAATTTCAGTCGTTGTATATCTCGGAATTTACATATAGAACACATTATACACACTGCATCTTTACTACATTTTATTTACCTATATACACCGAGGTTCACTCAAGGTTTAGAAAAATGAAAAAAATATATAAAAAATGTTTGAATATATATACATCTGATAACAACTGGCTATGTACAATGTTGATTCTTACACAGATTTCTACTAATAAAGAAAAAATGATAATCAATATATATATATATAACCATTACTTGTTTATTTTGCATAACAAGAAATCCCGTTTATCAAATAAGCTACAAAAGCAATAGGTAATATATTGAGCGCATTCTGAACGTTTCGTCGCTTTAGTTTACAATCAATATTCTTAGCTTTTGACTATTTATAACAACGAAGGATTCTGTGTCTAATTTGTGAGAAGTTGTTAGGTAAAAACGGCTGCATAAAATGTTAATGCAACAAATGAAGTTCTATTTCATATACGGTAATACACGTACGAGGGATTCGCAGTCTTTTCTAGACAGATGGAAAGTTGTTTAAGAATTTAGTTCACTACGCTGTATGTCATGATTACTGAGTACAGCAGATACCCATATCTAGAGTTGTTGCATGTTTTGCAAATTATTTAAAATATGTCATGGAATTTTTTTTTGTTATAGAAAAGCCTCCTTTGGAAAATGATATGCATACGCGGCCCCATAGCAAGCAACAATCGTAACAATTCGGTTATTTAAGTAAAGGGACGAGTGAGATCCGATTGGGTAAGCAAATGTCAGATACAAACTCGCGGCTGTAACTGCGGTGCTGACTCTACATCGTGAAATACATATGGTCACAACACTAAATAGGGAATGTAGAGGGTTGGAGTAAATGATAGAAAATTAGAATTATAAAGGATCCAGTGTGAAATCATTATGCAGGGAAAGAAAAATGTACAAACTCTGCTCGAGTTTGACAGCCCTTGGGTCTTGCTTTTGCTGGCTTATCACACCATAAAGAAGCCGAGGAATGATTGCAGGTAGCCCAGTTTTACCGTTAAAACCATCCCGGTATATTCTTTGTATACAAAATGACTTTCCCCAGCCATCTGTACAAAATCTACCAACCAGGTGTATAAGTACCTTGTTAATACCAGTTACGTTTATAGAAAGATAGCTGAAAGTTCAACGTTTTCTGCATCTACAGATTCTCCATTAGTTGTAGTTTGTCTACCCCAAAATAATTCCCTACAGGTCTTCTTTCTATATCAATATTGTGTTGTAAATAATATTATATGCTAGACAATGATGTCGTTTACCTATCTACTAGCGGAAAATAGCATCTAGACAAGACTTCGGTATGCAGAAATAGCTTGACAGTGATAAAGCCTTCAAAACGGAACACTTCGTTTTCTTGATGATGTTTCCCCCTTGCTCAGTTTTGTCTCAGCAACGTACTGTCAACATACTCTGTACTTTTACTGTCATTCTAAAAACCAGAAAATATGAAATAGTGCTTTCATTTCTTAAATCTTATCTTAAGACAGGGTTATATATATTCGATTCAAGGTGAACAAGTACAAAGATTTTTAAAAATGCAAAAAACGCAGAAGACAACAAACATAAAAAAGTAAGTTCTATGTCATTCCGGAAATTAGCGTTTCCCCCTTTTTATAAGTCACGTGACGGAAGAAAATATTACACCAGCATTTCAAGGTATGCTATGGAATGCACCAATCACCAAATGCTCCTGAGTTGAGATATTGGGCTTTCAAGGGAACAATATTGACTTTTCCAGGTCAAAGGTCAACGGATATTTCTCGCAACACTCTTTGTAAAGGACATATGACGTCACTCGATCAACCACAACACTGTTAGTAACTTTTCGGTATAGCGTTTTATGTTAGGGTGGAGAAATCAACGTCTGATGACGACCGGCTCGTCTTCCTCTGCATATTCATCAACGGTGTCTGCCATTTCAGCTTTTCTCTTGTGTGAGATGAAAAGAAAGATTGCACCCGCTAGAACGTACACAACAAAGGAAATCCAGGACAAGACAAACGAAAAGCCGTAAGATGTGTCTGCGTCGACCGGAATGCGGTCTGGAAGGTTGTCTCGTGCATATGCTATTTTTCGTATGAAAACTTCATTTTCTACTAAAACACAGGCAGCTGTAAAAGAAACAGAAGTAATTAATCTGAAAGCTTTTTTTAAACGACTAAGTGCGCAGCATGCATACTAGTAAATATTAACATTGTAGTATTGATTGTTAAAACTATTTCATAAACATTTGTGTGTGATTTAAATCTTAACTGCCTGCCAGAGTGATATAATACTGGCCTTCAGAAACCATTTATAAGGATCAGAAATTCATGAAATATTAATAAAATTGATTACCATTACTTTTTTACGTATTATCTAGAACAAAGACGCATTTAGTTTGCGATGCTAATCGATAACATCAATAGATCGTTGGAAAACTTAGATTAACTTTCAATCCGTTTGGAAATAAAGCAGATTGCAAACGCGTTGTATTCCGATTACGCCTGTTTTCAAATTTAATAAACTGGTGAAAAGCAAAATAGCAATCTGTATTTAACAAAATAACAACTATCAATGGACTTGCTGGAATTCGGCTGGTTGGTTGTATATTGTTTAACGTCTCATTCGAGAATTTTCCGTTATAAGGAGACGTCACCATTGCGGGTGAAGGGCTGCAAAATCGTCGCTTACGGCCTTTAAGCAGGGAGGGATCTTTATCGTGCTAAACATGCTGTGACACGGGGCCTCAGTTTTTGCAAACACAAAAACATTAATTATGTATTAAGCAAATATACTATCATACAGCATCTGCGCAAAGAGCACTGTCTAACGGATACAAAGTCGTGTCGTAATTACTCTGTCTAACGGATACAAAGTCGTGTCGTAATTACTCTGTCTAACGGATACAAAGTCGTGTCGTAATTACTCTGTCTAACGGATACAAAGTCGTGTCGTAATTACTCTGTCTAACGGATACAAAGTCGTGTCGTAATTACCTTGAAATTCAACGCAGTTTTAGATAAAACAAACATTTATATTTCCTACTATTTTGCCTTCGACATCTTTATTAATCGAAATGATAGTCATTTTCTCGTGAATGTGAACAAAGTGTGTACGAATATAATTAATCTTGATAAATAAAGTACTACTATTTTTACGCTGGGAAATCCGACAGAAATGAAAGTACAATGTGAAAATAAAACAGATTTCAATAAAATAACGCGTTTCATGAAAGGTATGCTGACGTAAAGGGCCACAGTTCGTGCCCTCATGTATTTTCAAAAATGAAATTTATATCTTAGATGACTTTCTTTGATTCCATTCAATAAAATTGTATGTAATTGAAGACAATAATGACATTATGACAATAAAAATGGAACACCAACGAGAGGTCACTGAACTGTACCGATCCCCTGAGTACCATGCAATACGGGATAGAAATGGAACGAGTACACATGCACTCACTGTGTTTACAAAGATTATTGCATTCAGGATTCCCCACGAGACACAAAGGCAAAGAAGACTTTTGAATGATTTGCATGCAAAAGAAGGAAACATTAATTCGGAAAATTTAAACATATTTGGTTTGTTATGATATCTCTTAATGGAAATATTTCTCTTCTATCTGATAAATGTAAGTTATGCTCTAATTAGACATCATAAATTTCACAAGGTAACCTAATAAGACACTGTCTGCACACGGAGACTATAAGGTAACCTAATCAGACACTGTCTGCACACGGAGACTATAAGGTAACCTAATAAGACACTGTCTGCACACGGAGGCTATAAAGTAACCTAATAAGACAATGTGTGTACACGGCGACTATAAGTTAACCTAATAAGATACTGTCTGCACACGGCGGCTATAAGGTAACCTAATAAGACACTGTCTGCACACGGCGACTATAAGGTAACCTAATAAGACACTGTCTGCACACAGCCACTATAAGGTAACCTAATAAGATACTGTCTGCACACGGCGACTATAAGGTAACCTAATAAGACACTGTCTGCACACGGCCACTATAAGGTAACCTAATAAGATACTGTCTGCACACGGCAGCTATAAACTGAACTTGGATTAAATTTGACAGATCACATAAGTATCAATTTGGACTCTGAAGCTTGCAGAACGTTGGAGGTCCCCATAGGAAAACATAATGTTTATTTCTTTCTGATTAAAATTGATATATTTTACTGTCATTTGTACGAGTCATTTTCATTAATCAAAGCTATAAAAATAGCGTTGATCAATGAAAATTACTCGAACGAGTGACAGCAAAATATATTAGGAATATCACACATATAGACAGTACTTGGCGACTGCAACTCACAATTTTTGTTGGGAGACTTTACCTAAAACGATTATTGCGTACCTGGGGATGGGGGTGGGGGGGGGGGGGCAGCAGCCATTTCTTTGGGGTGTTAAGGTACCATCTAAAGTAACACAGCCCCTTTTGATTAGATTCCCCCTACACCGTTGACAAAAAAGGAAACTATGTACATGTATAATAGAAATAACCTTAGTCCCTTGAACTCCGATTAATTATGATGACCTTGACATTTGGAACATCTTTCATTGTAATTTAGTTTTTAGAATCCAGTTTTTTAATGCACAATCAACCATTATCAAATTCTTCCTAGTGAGCTGTAACATAACCCTCATTCTTAATAACTTTTTACTTATTGTGTCCTTGACCTTGGCCCCATAACCTACCTACCTAGGATATCGTCCGCCTACATGTATCTGATAAGGTGAAACGCATAGATCATATGTAACGTATCTATACACATTAAAAGTATCCGCGACTCACCCGTCAGCGTTAAAACGCCCTAAAAAGTACGTGTATATATCATGATTTGAATATCTTCTTACCTGTCATGAAATGCATCAATGAGGTAAGACGTTTTACAATATATCGTGGTCTCCTGAGTGTGTAGAACGCGAAGATGTGGCCTAACATCATGATTATCAGAGATATTATTGCAAAAGCAGACCCCGTCCTCATATAATCTAAAAATAGAACAAAACTAATTAGTATTCAAGAGCAATATAGACAATTATATTACAAATGAACAAGAAAATGAACAGTGATCAATCTCATCAATCTTATAAAGAATACAAAATTAAAGAGTAGGTCAAAAACCATGACTCAGTTTACTAAGCAGTTTATATCTTTTTGTTTTTTATAAACCAGGGACCTCTGGGAAATTAAAGGCTTACAAAAGAGTATCATGCAGGTTATATTACTGAATTTAGCGAGACCAGGGAATATTAAACATTTTTCTACCCTGAACTTTTAATTATGAATTGCATGCATCAACGCGGTTAAAGATTTTTATTCGAAAATTGAATTTTTTCGAAAATTATTTTTTAAATCACCAACTTTGTGGCATCATACTTCAAAACAGGAATAAATATGAGGAATAACGAATCTACTTTTCGTTCCTCGCTATCTGCACATGGATTCTCATAGAATTCGGAGAATGATGTAATTTCAAGGCTGTTCAATTATCATTGTACTCTGACAAACACTAGTAGATTGAAGAAGGGTTTTACATCTTGATTAATTCCAGATTCAAGTACTGTTTATACCATCAAGTGAGTATGGCGGTGAATTGCCGTCAGCGTTCAACTGTATGCATGCATTGCTTTGTAAATAATAATCAAGGTGAATAGCTGAAAAGAAATCGGTAAAAAGGAATCCTCTCTGAATGTTGACCTACTCATATATCTATGATATTACTTTGTTTTTTGTTAAAACATGTTGGTCTTTATTTTCATCTGCGAATCTTTCAACCCCTTAGGATATTAAAAAGGTTATTTGTATCGAAATCAGTCATAAAAATACTAGACATGCATGGAATCTGAAGTGGTTAAATGTCAATGTAACGGTTGCTAGCGTTTAGAGTTACAGGAAGTGACGTCACATCCTAGTTATCCCCGTTCTAATGCTACTATCCATGTTTTACATGATGTTTTCCCTGTTACTCTGTATCAGAGATTCGGGGGCATATAGTTTTTGGTCCGTCCGTCTGACTGTCAACAAAAATTCTAATCTTGGTTAAACCTTTGAATGAATGGTTGTAGGACTTTCATATTCTTGTGACAAGACATTTTATGGGCTAGTTATATTCGGTGCACTCGCGCGTCAACAATTTTTCTGATGAAAATTTTAATCACGTACGTGTCGGGTTCGATATTTCACCAGTCACACGTAATAGGGACACATCATTCTCTCACCAGAGGGCGCGCTACGCAAGCTTCACTTGTGGAGCGTAGCGTAACGCCCTCTGGTGAGAGATTGAGGGACACATAGGTGTTCTTAACATGGGTGTATTCTAACGAATTGTACGTAAATGTATAATTGAAATCCATTTTCCTATAGTGCAAATACTGGCCAATTTATCTGAAAATATACCCAGTACTGGGGTCTTGTATACATGTACGCTTTCGATTTAAAATGGCATTGTTTGGAGCGCTTATGTTGAAGGAGCCGGAGGGGGGGGGGGGGTCTGGCGTCCAGTTGGCCCAGGCAAGAGTTAGTTAAGGCAACTATATTTAAAGAAGTAACAATAGCAGTTTATAATTATGCATATAATAATTGATAAATATTATTACTGATAAATGGCTGACGTTTGATTAATATCTAAGACTCTATATAGAAAATAATTATTTATCAAATGAGTGGAAACCACTGAGTGTATCCTCGCACCTAGAATTGTTATTTTTCAAATAAACAAACAATTTAGGGCAAAATATAAATCTTTGTTAAATATAACAGCTAAAAGACAACACCATAGGTCCCAATCCTGATGATATAGAGGAAAGATGGAACAACATTAAAACTGCATATAATGAAACTGCCTTAAACGTACTTGGGTATAGAAAAAGAAAAAACCAGGAATGGAAAAGCCAGGGCAGTTGGAAAAAGGTAGAAGAGAGGCGAGTTCTAAAGGGCAAAGTAGAAAGTGCAAGATCAGAGAGATTAAGAGCTAGACTAAAAGAAAAGTATGGGGACAAAGACAAAGAGGTGAAAAGAAGTTTTAGAAAAGACAAACGACAATGGGTAGACGACATGGCGAATGAGGCACAATCGGAAACATGAAAACTGTATATGATGTAACCAAATTATTGTGCAACGAACGTCCAAAAACTGTTGAGGCAGTAAAAAACAAGGAAGGAAATCTCTTGACTAAAGAGGAAGATATAAGAAAAGGATGGATGGAACACTTCAGCGAAGTGTTAAATAGACCAGACCCTATTGATCCTGCTGAAATACTAACAGGGGAGTCCATCGAATTAGACATAGAAACAGGTCCACCAACAGAAGATGAGATAAGGAGAGCATTGAAAGAAATGAAATTAGGCAAAGCTCCAGGTGTAGATATCATCACTGTAGAAATATTGAAATCAGACATAGAAACAACTGTCAAGGAACTACACAAACTATACAACATTGTCTGGACAACTGGAAAAGCTCCCAAAGATTGGAGAAGGGGACTTATAATAAAGTTAGCAAAGAAAGGTGACCTGACAAACTGTGGAAATTGGAGAGGAATCACACTAATAGCAACAACTGCCAAATTAATGGGGAAAATAATAATAAAAAGAATTGTACTTGGTGTAGACAGACATTTGAGAATGGAACAAGCTGGATTCAGGGCAGGAAGAGGCACTACGGAACAGATATTTGTCCTACGTAATATTCTAGAACAAGCTATAGAATGGAACTCCAACCTCTATCCATGCTTCGTCGATTTTGAAAAAGCCTTCGACAGCGTACACAGGGAAACCCTTTGGAAGATCATGAAATCTTATGGAATACCAGACGAAATAATCAGTATGGTTAAATTAATGTATGAAGACAGTGAATGCGCAGTTGTTGATGGAAATGGTACAACAGAATGGTTTAATGTTAAATCTGGTGTCAAACAAGGATGCAACATGTCGGGTTTCTTGTTCCTCCTGGTAGTTGACTGGATAATGAAAAAGACAACAGCAGATAACAACTCAGGCATAAGATGGAATATGACAACAAAATTAGACGATCTAGATTTTGCAGACGACATCGCTCTATTATCCAGCAGCAAAGATCAAATGCAACAAAAACTGAACTCTCTAAACAGATATGCAGCTAGAACAAGTTTAAAAATCAATACAGGAAAAACCAAAGTTATGCGTCTAAATGCTGCAAACATCACACCAATAACCATCAATGGGAACAACATAAACGATGTGGATGAGTTCATTTACCTCGGAGCAACAGTAAGCAAGACAGGAGGTACTAATGAAGATATAAGAAGAAGAATTGGCCATGCAAGAGTAACATTCCATAAGCTACGCAAGATCTGGAGCAATAACCAACTCAACAGAAAAACAAAAATGAAGCTCTTCAGCTCAAATGTAATAGCTGTGTTATTGTATGGCAGCGAGACCTGGAAAATGACAAAAGGGGACGAAAAACTTGTAGATACCTTCCAGCACAAATGTCTTAGGAAAATCTTAAAGATCTACTGGCCAATGAAAATATCAAATGTAGCAGTTAGAGAGATAGCAGGAGTAGCAAAGATCAGCACTATGATAAAAACACGCAGATGGCAGTGGATTGGACATGTGCTACGGATGGATAAAAGAACACACCCATATGTAGCCCTTAGTTGGACACCAGAAGGAAAAAGAAAGAGAGGAAGACCGAAGGAAACGTGGAGAAGAACAATAGAAAGAGAGAGGAAAGAACTAGGTTTTGGGTCATGGACAGAGGCAGCAAGATCAGCCCAGGATAGAAGTAAATGGAGAGGACTTGTTCATGGCCCTATTCTCCACGAGGAGAGAAGGAATTAAGAAGAAGAAAAGATACAAAGTATCATTAGTTTGTTGACTTTGAAAAACTTAGTGTTTAAAGCATTCCTCGAACTTTTGATTGGGCTCAATTTTCGCGTCAGCTATTTCCCTAAACTAAACACAAGCGTCAAGACAAATCAGACTCTCTAGAGTCTTCATCGCCACACTAAATTCTACAAGAAAACATTGACCGTGATTGACGCGCGGGCGCACCGAATACAACAAGCCAAAATATATTTAACCTCATGATCTCGACCTTGGAGTTTGGCCATACCGGGGACATCAGTGTTTAACAAACACATCTTGTTTACTTCTGTTTTCTTTCTGTCTATAAACTTTAAAGCTAAATATATATGAGAGCAATTATACTGGTCGTATTCCAAAAACGTCTCCGACCGATGAAAGCTCTTCTGTCCATCCCTAGTGAAGTTTGTTTCATTAGATAAGATAACATACAGGATTTATATAATCCAATTCTAAAGGTTCATTGTTATTTGAATGTGCAGTGGACATTAGCGCCTTTTCTGATGTATTTTCATGATGATGAATATGAATAAAACATATATGTAGTTCTGCAGCTAAACATGCACTATTTTGTAAATTCTTATTCACTTTTTATAAGTTATCTAGACTTTAAACATTATCCATACTCATGTGACATCATGATGGTGGAGCTACCTTAATCATGTACACATAAAACCACCCTTGTAAATACATTCCTAGTGCATGTGACCTTGACCCAATGTGGTTTACAATACAGATTATATATTTAGCTGTTTACAGCACAAGTAAAACTAGATATTGCTTGTGTAGTGATACAAATGTAAGGCTACAATATACTTGCATGAAGATCCATCGTACGCGTGGACAATGTATAGTGCACGCATGTGTCAAAGTTATGTAGCGCATGCGTAGAAGTTATATGAAACATGTATAAAAACTAGAAGTGTGTTTCAAATAAGAAAAAAAAATCTAGATGGAAAACGTAATATGAAAAAAAATGTGTTTGTGAGGGATTCGAACCCGGTCGTTTTAAAAAAGAAAACATCTTTACATTTAAAATTTGACGACCTTACCCACTGAACCACGCAGTAGATCATACATTACTTAGGAAAATTAACGTACAACTGAAGTTAAAAATAATATCAGTGAAGTCGTTTCGGTTTTTTGAAATTTACAAGAGAAAAAAAATGCTCTCATGAAACAAAATTTCAAAGCGACAGTTTTATAGTGGAAAACTCGAAGAACCTGTTGATGCTAACTTTATTTTGTTTCATGGAGGCAGTTTATCTAAAATTCGGGGATACCTCTCCATTTTAACGCTAAAAATCATATAAATGGCGTATTGCTTGATTTAGACTCGACTTATTTTGGTTAAGTTTTGTCAATACATGTTTTTAAAACTTATTTTCATAAATGTTTGAATCAAGATATAAGTTTTATCATATATTTGAATAACTTAATTTTATCGATCTTTCATGCAACACCTTTAGGGAAATTAACATGAGACGTTCAGCACCTTCTTTAGACCTAAGCTTAGCGCTCAGGGCCATAGCAGTGAGAGTTCTTGACCGTGCCAACGCCTGCCGCGACACGTGACCTCCGTTTTTAAGGTCATATATATCCTTATCGTTCTTGACAGAGGAAGTTTAATGACGTAGATTGGTTTAACCATAATTACACAGAAACAAACGTAGACACCAAGCGATCTACAATGTAAGTAAAACATCGATTGAACTAATTTTTTTATCATAACATTGGTATAGTTTACCCCCCAATTACCACGCGAGTTAGATTTTATACCAGACATCGCACAGTTATTTCGTTACATTATATCAAGCATTACTACGTATCTTCTAAAGTGAATATTGTATATTAAACAAATACACACTCAAGGACTTTAGAGCGAGCAACCAGACAAGGAGTTGCCAGTGGCGGCTTGCTGACAGAAGTTATTTATTTCATGCCGGTACAATGTTCACACACATAAACTTCTCTAAGGCCTTACCTACGAGTTGGATGTCCGTCTTTCTATCTTTCTTCAGCTCATGTTCTTCAGGAAAGAATTTGTGTGATGTGCAATCTTCATCTGCAAAGTAACAGTGACTGCATTCAATAAGTGGGAGGTGAAAAAGTCTTACATGATGTCAATCACGAACTTAAAAATATTTTCGAGAAATTGGAATAAATTGATAGCCTCCAAATGTCATTTCATGAACAATTATTATTATTATTATTATTATTATTTTTTTATTTTTTTTTTTTTATTTTTTTTTTTTTTTTTACATCTAACAATGAAATCTACCACGGCACGTGCGTTACAGTACTATGATGAACAACTGAAATCTGTAATCAATTGGAAGACAATTCAAAGATCGCAAAAACATTGAAGGGCAACATTTCACGAATTGTTTAAATATCCATATACTCTACTGGTAGATGCTGTGTAGTAAACTCAAGTCTCTTTTAGACGTTTCTTTCATTTTTTAGATGCATATGTTATTATATTGTATTTTCGTTCAGTATACATGTATAAGAATGTTCTTGTATTTCAAATGATTTTTTCATGATCATGAAGTATATCGGGCGCAATGAAACGACGGTACGGGAAGAGCATTGGTCGCAAAAACCTATAACCGGGAGATAACGACTACAGAGATAGAGAGGATGTTGACGTATATTAACCACTGGCGGATCCAAACATTTCTGAAGAGGGGGTCCAGTAAAAGGCTGGGGATCTGGGGGCTATCTTGACGCCCCAGTTGGTTAAGGACAAAGCCTTTGGTGAGGGCCCAATTACCCAAGCCAGTAGAGGGCGTTAACTACTCCTGATAATTAGGATATATGCGGTTTTTTTGTTCGATACAAAGCAAAGAAAGATATGTCATTGTGTGTTGAAGCAAAATGTCTTTTAGAATTGAAGGTATTTCAGTTGAAAATTTAAATTTCGCCTTTGTAAACAAACTTTGACAGTTGCTTCAAACTTTAGTTCCTCCACGTTTCTCTATCAGCCAATCAGAAACAATACCAATTTCTCGGTAAGCCTCGATTTGAAATTACAAAATTAGAATAGTAATCGTACCCGGCGCACCAGCACTGGATACGCTACTGTTAATGTTCCTTTAGATGAACTTACTAAGAATGTATACTAGTGTACTAACTATAATATGCACTAATACATGACCTAATACTGCGGTATCACGTACTGCAATTGTTGCCCTAACAGGTACACTGTACATAGAACTGGATAATCTACATCTATGACAATTATCATGGGATTCTATGGACCATATACGGTCGAAGAATTTTTAAAAAGAAAAGTAAAGGTTTTTTCGTTTGGATAAAACGTCTAATCTTGTATATTATGAAGCCATTAGTGTCATAAAAATACAGCACATGCTTTCAAAAATAGGTTTATATTGTACAAAGTATCGTGACTTGTCAGTTGATTTCACATGAAATTGTGAAATATTGTATATTTGTATAAATACTTATGTGTATTTTCTCAATACCTTTGTACTATTGGTAAGGAGAATAAACATTTATGATGTCAAAAAGTCTAGTCTTTAATTTATCGAAATTATGAGGAAAGTTGTTCGATTTCAAAAACTAGATAAAAAGTTCTTTGGAAGTTTTTAAAATTCACATTTGATGTACATCACTTCTGGGGAGGAATATTTTTTTTGAATCTACCAAACATTAAAGAATTTTTAATCAATTTTGAATGCGCTGGTGAAATTGTAAAGTGTCCAAATGTCTCAAAGGATCGGTCGCTATGGTAACACGATTTTGAATTCAAATGAAACGGGTGCTCCATTGGATCCATGACGAATCTATGATTATTGATTAAAAGATAGGATTATTAGCATACTGTAAGCATACTAATAAGGTAACTTCTGGTCCGGAAACCGTTGTACGGAACAAGCACCACAATGGACCAATCTGATAAAAGAGACATCACCATATCGACTGAGAGGAGGCGGACATGCAAATACGTTATAAGCCTTACTAAGAAAGCGTGCCTTGCCTAAGACAACTCAAATTAGTTTTTTTTAAGAATAAAAGGAATCTTTACTTAAGAATATCTATGTGCATGTAGCTTTATGTATATACGGACCTTGGATATTGAACCAATTAGAATACCACGGATATTGGAAGTTATTTTCCAATTTTGACTTGAAACGTACATGTACGCATGCTATTAAATCTCTGGGAACTTTTAATGTGGCATAGAGCCTTTCTGAAATGGGATAAAACCGAATAAAAGTCTAACGGCATGTAGAGGGTAATTTTCATAACAAATCCATACCGTCATCAACTAATAACAAGAGGCCCATGAGCCACAAATCTCACCTGAGCCACCTTGCACCTCCTCCTGTTCTTTAGGAGCTTTTTAAAATATACTTCTCTCTTTAATCCTATGACATATTTTGACCCCATATTATGACTCCAACCTCGCTCCTATGGAGCAAATCCACACAACCTAGGCTCTGGGACACCTCAAAATCAGTATGAACAACATGGCCTCGCTGTTATGGAGACGAGATTGTCTTCTATATGCATGTATTGTGTAAAATCTATCCCCGATTTTAGTCTCACCCTAATACCAGGGTCCGTGAAAAAAAATGAATTCTGAACGTTTATGATTTCAATCACTCACGTAGAGAATGTGAGATTGGCTGCCTTCACTGTTATGGCATATTGCCAGAGAGAGGTAAAATCAGTATGATGTAATTGTTTTTGGAGTGGCAGTATGTCCACACTCCGTAAATTCAAAAGAGGCGTTCCATGGGAGCATGATATTTCCATGTAAAGTTTTCTGATTTTTGATAAGCGTTTGATTCTGTTTATGGTCAAGCTATCATGCAAGAACGGGTATCAAAGGTAAATTATTACTAATATACACTACAGGGCATCTACCACCAAATCAAATTATGAGATTGATCCCTATTCGTTATCTTCACCTTTTGGTCCTTTGGTTCGTGACTGTGAGGTCGTGAGTGTGTGACTTCAGAAAGTCTATTGAGCTATGTGTTTTGAGTAAATTTGGTTTAATGTATGTGGACAAAAGTATCGGAACGGTTTACGTGGCGTTACACAAGAATGAAACTGTTCGCGTTATTTACGGCAGGCATTTTCAGTGTAGATACGATTTGACACTACACCTTAGGTATTTTCATAATGATGATGACTTCCTGTTTACACTAACTACGTTAGTTTTGTCGTCTGCAATCATGAAGTAAGTAAAGACCTCTCCAAACAACATGGCCTCGAAACATAAATATGCATCGGATGGTGTCAAACAGTCAGTTGCTACTTTAGTTCAGAATGGAAATTCTTTTCAGAAAGTTGCAGATATGTTAGATATGGCTAAAACATCTGTGCATCGAATTTACAGAAATTTCTGTGAACGAGGAACTGTAAAAACAGCCCCTAAAACAGGTCGCAAGAAAAGTCTCAGCGATCGTGACGGAAGGAAAATTTTACGACAAGTGAAGGCTAACAGGAAAACTCCATTGGCCGATGTGACGAATAATTTTAACAATAATGAAAACAGAAATGTATCCAAAAAGACAGTGTGGCGTTTTCTTAAGAATCAGAGGTATAGTCGATGTGTCTGTAAGAAAAAAATCAGGATTTCCCCTGTAAACAGACAGAGAAGAGTGGCATGGTGTCGAGCCAAATCAACGTGGACAAACGATGACTGGAAAAAAATTATTTTTTCAGACGAGAGTCAAATTGTTATTGGTAGTGATAACAAAGTGTATATCTGGAGAAAAAGTGACGAGGCCTTTAGACCAGAATGTATTTCACCTGTAAAAACCAAGAAACTTGCCGTGATGGTTTGGGGTTGCATAACCTATCATGGCGTCGGCACATTAACACGTGTGGAGGGGAACATCAATTCAGATAAATATATTCAAATCATAGACAACAATCTATGGCCAGTAATAGCAAGACACTTTCCTGACAATAATTATATATTTCAAGATGATAATGCACCAGTTCATCGTTCTAGGGCTACTAAAACATTCATGGAATATAACCATATCAACACGATGGAGTGGCCGGCACAGAGCCCAGATATAAACATAATAGAAAATTTATGGTTAAAGATTAAAAAAAAGATAGAGCAATCAATGGATGAGATTACCTCTGTGGAACAATTATATGATAAAATTTATTCAATTTGGACCCGTTTCGATTGTGAAACTATTAAACATTTGTACCAATCCCTCCCCAAGAGAATCACTGCAGAACGGAGAGCCAAAGGCTATATCACGAAATATTAAAGTAAGTTTTGATGAATAATGTATTTTTTGGACAGAGAGATACAAAATTGTCTTCTCTTTAAAATAGTGGCAATTTATTTATAGTATTCTTTTTGAAATATGGTTATTTTTAGCATCGAATCAAACGCGAGTATTTTTGCAAACTGGACAACGTCATAAATCGTTCCGATACTTTTGTCCACGTCATATTCTTTTCCATTTGTGTACGTATACCAATGATTTCAACACAATGTTTCCTTCTGATTAATATACTGATGATATGGTGTTTTTATTCTTTTAATCAAGTTTGCAAAATCCATTGAATCGATTGTCTACTTACTGGGGCACTTAAACACTTAAAAGTTCAATGCTATTGTTGTTGGGGGTTTTTTTTCAGAAAAAGGAGGAAAACTACAGAAAATGAGAAATGTGATCAATAATGATGTACTCGATATAGTTGACCAATATTACATACAAAATGTGCGTTTTCATCACAACAGTAAGTTCGAGGAAGAATTTTAAAACATTTTCAAGAATGTTTGACTTCTATGTTAGCGCAACTGTAACATTCAACAGTGTTATAACACATTATATGATGCTCTTGCGGTGTGTAAACACAACGGTTAGCTGTCGCGTGTTGAATCCATTATTTTTAGTAGTAAAGCTACGTTTAAAATATGGCAAAATCGATTGATTGATGATTACAAAATCTATTTTTGTTGATCAAATAACGGATTCTAGATGAAACTTTAAATGATTTTACTCAATTGTTTAATAGTGTTGAAACAGGACGATATAAAAACATCCAAAGAAATTATAAGTACTGTTGTTTGGTTTTTTGTTTTTGTTGTTTTTATATTTATGTTGTATAACTTGTATGTATGTAATTTGTCTCTCAAAACGTAGTTTTTCAAAAGAAACATATTAGGGAGTATGGGGAGGGAACTCTATGGTTTTAAAACGTTTTGTTGCTGCGAAAACCTGACAGATATATGTACAATATTGCAGAAAACATTACTTTTTATACAAGTAATTCAAGACAAGAATTTTTAACGTCATAAAATTAAAATGTATGTCAGCGTATGAACTGCGATGCTTTATACGCCGGAATATTTTATGAGTGCGTCATGAAAAGTGTACTGGCGTGAGCCGATGCTGTTTAAAACCTGATGTATTTTCAAAATGAAATGTATCTTTCATATTTACATTTTACTTTAATTTCTGTCGGAATATTCCCAGGCGTTATAGACGTTAAAATACTCATACTATATTTATCAAAATTCATACGCACATTGTTCACATTCATGATGAAATGGCTAGCATTTCAATTAATCAAAATTGGAAAAAGCATTGGAAATGTAAATATATAGTGATGAATGGTGTAACTGAAAGTTTATATAGAAATAAAGAACAATCACAGTCCCGGGAACTCGATGTAGCTCCACCCTCATAAACTCCTCAAAATCAATGGTTCAAAGTAGAAAAGTTGTATTGATTTCCACTTAATATAGGTTGATTTAATCAATAACCGAAGAAAAAATATGTCTTGCCAGTTTTTAAAGATGTAAGACATACAAAAAGAAAAGTTGAGACCAACATCAGAAAATCGCACATTTTCATTAAATAGCATGATAAAAATACATAAAACCTGGTTAAAATGACAAAATTTTAATTTTAACAGTTTAAAAAAACTGCCCCTTTAAAAATGTAGATGAATTAATTGTGGATATCAAGGAAATCGTTGTATAATATACATACAATAGAGACAAACGAGCATAGGAGTTATTGTCCTTGACGACATTTTTTGTAATACAGATGATTGATTATTTATAGAAAATATAAATCTTTTCACTGTCAAATAGTTTACCAGATTTTTCATTATACCCAGTGAATAAAATTCCATCTAAAGATATATTTCTATCATGCACAAATTTTAATGAAATAAAGATTTTGCAAAAACGTATGACGTCACACGAGGGTGGAATTACTTTATAATGTAGAATTTAAAAAAAAAAAAATCTTCCTATAAACAATAGTTTGTTTAAAAGAAGACATTTTTTTTTTCAATTATAGATATTTAAAACGTCGAGTGCCTGTGTTCGCAGACCAGGAAGAAAGATGTGCAACATGACAAAGTGATTAGTGTAATCATTCTGAATTTACAGCAGCCAGTCTTATGCTTGAAATTCCGCACTATTATGGATACTTGACTAATATTTATGACAATGAGAAACATTGCGCATTTACATACCATTTTCATGTCAAGATAATTCTTTTTGCAGAAAAGAAATCAATCTTGTCTTAAGAGTTATATGCTGTCCGATGTATTTTAATCAGTAGCGCATTGTTTAGTTGTGTGACAGTACACGAGATCAATACATGTCAAATATATGTGATTGAAAGCATTTCATTTGTGTTAACTCAAAACTGTAGCCAGGGAATCTGTTTACATAACTGCGGAAAATTCCGTGGAAAGGCGAAGTCTGTTTGGAATCTTGCCCCGAATGTTTTGATTAAATGAAAATCCCCATGAGAGAGAGAGAGAGAGAGAGAGAGAGAGAGAGAGAGAGAGAGGGAGAGAGAGAGAGAGAGAGAGAGAGAGAGAATTTACTTGTACGGTATGGGATTTTGACATCGATTTGAAATCTGGATGATTATCACCGAAAAATGTTTCTGATTGCTCGGCGATCATTCTCCATAACATTACGGCTTGAATCCTGTGATTTCATTGATAGCCATCACATTAAATACGAATCAGATGATTGACTATGCATGTTAAAGCGTTACTTTATAATTCATGTTAATAGCTATAATAACGACACGATGCACGTTTTATCTAACTTGTCCATAGCACATTGGGAGAGAGAGAGAGAGAGAGAGAGAGAGAGGGGGGGGGGAGGGGTCCGCCAGTGTGCAATGTAGCACAAATGTTGTTACATTTTTAAGCTAGAATCTTCACATAAACTTTAGTATTTACCACATGACACTATCACTGATCATAGCACCGAAATCATAATAATTAGAATGAATTTAAAAAAAGTAAAAAATAAAAACCAACACAAAACAAAGCACACAAAAAAAAAAACTCAAAAAAAAAACAACCCCAAAACAACAACAACAACAAAAAATCAGCCTAACATTCATGGAATATACGTATACTTACAGTGCATATTGTCATATGTTTTACGATTAGTGCGAAAGAAAATACAGAATGGCTTTATGACAGAAAAATGGCAGATTTGGGATCAAAACCTCTTTCAAAAGCCAAGGGCAACAGAAATTCAGACGTGTCTAGAATATTCGTGGGTGGGTTTTTTAGGACAAAAAACCGTTTAAATTTCCCGGAGAAGGAGCTGAGGCGCCATTCCGCCAACCCAACTAGCTATTACAAAAATGTAGAGCTTGAAATATTCGTCATTCGTTTCAATTAACATTTCCAGCTAACACTAAAGCACACTGCCGAATCGATAGAAGAGCAACGCAGCTTGGAAAAAAGTGACAAAAAAACTTATGGGGTTTTCTTGCACTTCGCATACGTAGAAATCGATCTCAGCTCTAAAAACAGTGACGTTTTGTGGAAATATATACATGTATGTATCTACATGTATCGGGGTTTTTCCTTCGCGTATTTCAATTAAATTAATGGCGGATCCAGAAATTTCTAAACGAAGGGGGGGGGGAGCAGTAAACGACAGGGTATCTGGGGGGGGGGGGGGGGCTGTTTGGAGGTCCCCAGTGGGTCTAGGGTGAGCTATAGTTTTGCCCTGGACGGAGCTGAGGGAACAAAGCTCTTTGAAAGTGCTGAGTTTTGACAAAATAAAAACAAATATTTTAGTGTTTTTTCTAATGTTTCTATAGAAAAAATATCATATAAATTGTGAAATGGGGCTGCGTGTACTCGGCGCTAGATCCGCCACTGACTATACACATATCTATTTGCTTTACGTATTTCAGTCTTTCTTATCATTCTATCCAATAAAATTTTTACATCGCAAATTTTCTCTAAACTGAAAGATTTCTCCAAACTGAGCCCCCGGTATCTTTTTAGATAGATAAGAACATGGTTTAGCATGATTAAGCAAATTTGTTTACAATCAGTATACATTGTAGGAAAGTTATATTGCTAAAACTTATGATTTGTGATATGTCCTCAACCAAGTTATTCGCTAACGAGAGGCAAACAGCAGCAGATATTTTCACAGTGTATTTGTCTCATGACATTAATCATGTTAATGTTTAAGACGTTTGTTACCTACCGAACAATTAACAGTCCGGTTATAGCAGACGGTTAACTGAATACAACAAGTGGTAATAATATTTCAGATAACTGTCGCTACTCCGTCGCATTATCACCTTTTTTACGATTATACAGATGAAATGTGTCCGTACGTTATCTATATTAATTTGATTTTCGTCATCTTGCAGACTGATAACAAAGTAGAATCTGTGAAGCGTTTTAACATAAAAATAATGCCAAAATTTGAAAACAGGACATTTTTTGTAAATTTGTTTCCAAGGATACCGTTTCCTACATTACCGATTGTAAATATCAACATATGAGAATAATGAGAAAATGGTGATAGCAAACAAGTGATAAATCTCAAAAATACTATAAAGAATACAAAGTTAAGAACAGGCCAAACTTGAACCCTCCGGAAACACCAGGGGTGGTATCGTGTGCTTTAGGAACACTAGCACTTGACCAGTGAACCTCATTTTTTTTGGAGAAGGTATTAGAAGATGAAGATTTCTGTTTTGTACCTTTAGTTTTGGGTTGGGTTTTTTTAATGTGCGTATTTAACCTTCAATGCAAATGTATACAACCAGAATTGAAAAGGAATATTTTTTTTGCGATGGTACACATTTTATTGATGTAAAATGGGGAAAATAAATATCTTTGTAAAATAAAGAGAAAAAATCTAGGTCCAATTTTCGAATGTCTGTGCCTGGGAGGAGTAAGTATTGCCTGTTAGCCGGACACACCCGCCGCAAGTCCTACATGTACAATGTACAAATGGAGTCATCCGTAGTCAAAGTCAGTATGTTATGAAAGGCCTAACAACTGGTATAAAACGCATGATCCCAATGATAGCTTGTATTTGTAAATTGAATCATTATATACGACTATGGAATTTGCGAAATGCTGATTTCAAATGTAACGAGAGAAGTTGGATTATAGTACAAAATTACAAGTATTTATATCGACAACTCTTCCGTTGTAATTGTAATTGAATGGGTACTATGGGTACTGTGAAACTGCTAGGTAATATTATCTTTTCAGCTCTCGATTTCCAATAATTGTAATAATATGATCTCATTTTTTAAAGAATGTGATGAGTCTATAGATTTTTCAAAGTGCGTTGCGATGGTTTAATGATAGGAGCTATACTTATATTTTACAATACATGCACACAGTGTATCCGGTAAACATCTATTTATAGCACGTGGAAAACAACTAAGGATACTGTTGGCGTAATAAAAAGAATGTCGAGAAGTAAGTACAGCAAAAACTCGCACCCGTGCAGAACAGTTAAAAGGGGCCTAGGCAGAGCCACTCGACCACTGGACCTAGATTTTTTCTTTTATTTTACAAAGATATTTATAACCCCCCCCCTCCCCTCCCCTTTTGCATACTCAATAAAATGTGTATCGTCGAAAACTATTCTGTTAGGTTCGAGCTTATTTATACATGTAGTTAGTACTCATACCGCCGAGGACCCACACGGGACAACAGAGAGTCTATCGGTTCAGTACATTGAATTTATCCCGTCCATTTGTTTATGAAATTTGAAATTAGAACGAAAACATAGTGCGGTATCAGAAAATGGCGATTATGTTTCGCACCTTTACATTCCATTTTTCTCAGTGTGCGTGTTTTTGATCTAGATGTATGGATATACAATCAAACGGTATAGTTTTCGATGGTACACGTTTTATTGAGTATAAAAGGGAAGAAAATAAATATCTTTGTAAATTAAAAAGCAAAACATTTAGGTATAGCCGAGTACCAGTGATAAAACATGACAGAATATCGCAATACAAACTGCGTGTCAGGACCTTAGAAGAGTATCTATTGTTGTAAATGTACCGGAAAATGAAATATGGTTTGGATGTTGAGTGTTTTCATTTGGTATATATATATATATATATATATATATATGTGTGTGTGTGTGTGTGTGTGTGTGTGTGTGTGTGTGTGTGTGTGTGTGTGTGTGCAGGTCTTACTGGTAAGGTATCAGCTATGTAGTAAAATGTACATACGTATTGATTTGTTATATGTCATGTGGTATGTTGTAGATACTGATTTGGTATATGTCATGTGGTATGTCGTATATACTGATTTGGTATATGTCATGTGGTATGTCGTATATACTGATTTGTTATATGTCATGTGGTATGTCGTATATACTGATTTGGTATATATTATGAACTATATCGTACATACTGATTTGGTATATATTATGTACTATGTCGTACATACTGATTTGGTATATATTATGTACCATGTCGTACATACTGATTTGGTATATATTATGTACTATGTCGTACATACTGATTTGGTATATATTATGTATTACATATTAGTTTGGTATGCATCCTCTAATAAGCTGAATATACTACATGACAATACTAAACCAGTAGGAACCGAAGCCTGAAAGTAGTCTTGAAGGAAGGTGTTTTTTGTCCCTCTACATGTGATCTACATAGCATGGCTTCACTTTTCAGGATTCACAAATATCGATCTATGGATGGGCCAGTTAATTTGTACTATATCAATATAAAAGCAATTCGCCTTTCAGTCCAATTTCATACATGGTTGTTTGAGCCCATATAATGTCTTATGGGATATAAAAG
The DNA here is from genome assembly GCF_947568905.1 of Ostrea edulis. Lineage (NCBI taxonomy): Eukaryota > Metazoa > Mollusca > Bivalvia > Ostreida > Ostreidae > Ostrea > Ostrea edulis. Next base: position 29,457,474 of record NC_079167.1, on the reverse strand, counting down.
AATACATTTTTCTGTTTTGAAGATGAGAAATTGTCATTTAAAATGAGATTAGATCAACTATTGTTGAAAGCCAACACAGCAATAGATTTCCTTTGGGAACGGAACCGCACGTTGGTTTTGATGCGGAAACAAACTTCATAAATAGCAGAGAATAATAAAACGACCTGCAGAACAAGGGTCATCACAAGGTCAACGATTGCGTGCTTTTGATGACGGTTCATAGTTTTTAGCTTCTTTTTTTATATCATAGTTGAAATCTTCTGCACCCTTAAGATTTCTTTATCAGAACTTAATTAGCCTTAGCACACTCCGCGCGTTTTTGGTTCGCGTGTATGAAAAATAAAATCCACAAAATGAAATAAGAAACTTGACAGCATTGAGCATTTTTGAAGGTAGACTCAACTTGGAAGTAGTATGCATTGCACACGTTTGAACACACGCACACGCTTCCAATATTGTCTGGCATATACACGTGCTTGAGTTTGGCGCTTCTTCACAACATGCTCTAGGAAATGATGGAGGCTGTGACGGCTGACGATAGTCATCAAAAAGAGAAATATATCGTGATGGCTGAGCATCGTCACGATATAATACAGATTCAATAATCTACACAAGTAGTAGAATAATGAAAATATCATGAAACCGATTGATTTCTCTACTTCTTCAAGAGTATTATATGAAGAGAGAGAGAGAGAGAGAGAAAGAGAGAGAGAGAGGAGAGAGAGAGAGAGAGATCATACTTGGTAATACTTACAATCGCTCTTTCCCTTGACGCCTAATGTGTATCCCTCCTCACACATTCGCCAGAGACCCCCGTAAAATCCCGTGATGTGCACGTCCGTCCCTGAAGCATTGTGAACCAATGTAGAACTAAATTCAATATAAACCCAATTAGTACTCCCGACTGCAATGATTTGAAATAAAAATGCTAGCACAGTTGCAGCCGTGGACCCCCAAAGTAGCCGTTTCTCCCAAACCAGCATGGCAGCCATTGTAACATTAATGGTGATAAGAGTTTTCGAGAAAATCTCCAAAAAATTTCCCTCACATGTGTACAAGCATTTCCCGAAATTAATTCACTTTTCGTACATTAAACTACTTTCAGCACAACTGACCACCGCCTCTATTGAAGATCCTCACAACCTACGAGTGAAGACGGGAGCCGACAATAAGCATGTAGGTATATTTAGATGTGTAAACATGGAGGCCAGATGATAGGCGTTATCGCTCAGGCATCCACAGAGACATGACGTTTGCTTGAGTTACATTATTAGTACAACACTATTGCTGATGCAGTCACTAGTCTAATGAAAACCAGTCGCGAATTTCTTCCATCTTCCGCTCCATGACGCGAATTTTACTCGCCAGTTGTCTCATTGCACGATGCTCCATTGGGGTTTTTATTAGATCTCTCTGCAATGTAACTTATTTAATATTTGATGTGATCACTAAAATAACCAATGCCCTCTCTCTCTGTCGACATCCACGCACTCATGGAGAGAAAGCGAGAAAAATCTATATGAATAGGGAAAATGTTCATGAAATAGCGGTGTGTAAACACTGAAGGCCGGAGCGAAATGGTTCAATTACTGGAATTTAATACCGAAGGTTTCACATTGCATCAGGACTCTCAGTAGTACAACTCGATAAGACAAACAGATGTCTCTGAAAAATGGTCAATAAAAGCAACATATAGTAGATGCTTTGCCATCTTTGATTCTACGTATCTGATTTATCAAAGCCGTGGAATAGTAAATACTGCGGTGAATCACAACAGATGTTCTCAATTTTAAGTATCGAGGCGAAACATGATGTTGATTAATTGCTGCATGCTATTACCTTCTTAGTATGTACATTAATAACATAAGCATATCACAATTTTTTTTTAAAAATCTTCATGCGTAAAAAAGTTTTATCACGACAGCTGTAAAGTTTGAATTCTAAGCATGAAAACCATTTATAAGCGCAAAATAATTCGCAATCATTGCGTGGTGTTGTATTTGATGCAAGGTAAATATTTATATTGGCGTTTTGTTTGAAATCGCAAACGGCATTAATAGCAAGACTTAGATGTAAGTGTGCACATGTAGGTACTACCCCACTCCTTGCCTGTTAAATGTACCTGTATTTAACTGATGTCTTGCTTCTGCAGTACAAGCATTTGGATTTATTGGACACAAATGATTCATACAGGAAAGAATACCAACAGCTCCGCTAAATAACGACCACCTCTCTATATCATTTTCGTGATTCTAGGAAGTTCTTAAAAATTTGATGAATGCTATGTGTGTGAACACCCCATTAACGTACAAATGAGATAAAGATTATTAGTATACCCCTGAGCTATCAACTATTGACATCAAAATAAAAAATAGGCGCTGATCGATTATCCGGCCCGTGATATACAATTATAGACTTTTGATGAGGTCTACACGAGAACACTAGCACTGCGACCGAGGCCTGATTTATCAAACAACTACAAACCCCACCAAAGCAACAATAACAACAAACAACTAAAAACCCCACCAAAACAACAATAACAACAAACAACTAAAGACCCAACCAAAACAACAATAACAACAAACAACTAAACACTCCACCAAAACACCAATAACAACAAACAACTAAAAACCACAACAAAACAACAAACAACTAATAGCCCCACCAAAACAACAATAACAAAAAGCAACTAAAAAACCCACCAAAGCAACAATAACAACAAACAGCTAAAAAAAACTACCAAAATAACAATAACAACAGACAACTAAAAAAACTACCAAAACAACAATAACAACGAACAACTAAAAAAACTACCAAAACAACAATAACAACAAACAACTAAAAGCCCCACCAAAACAACAATAACAACAAGCAACTAAACAAAACCACCAAAGCAACAATAACAACGAACAACTGAACAACACCACCAAAACAACAATAACAACAAACAACCAAAAACCCACCAAAACAACAATAACAACAAACAACTAAAAGCCCCACCAAAACAACAATAACAACGCACACCTAAACACCCCACCAAAACAACAATAATAGCAACAAACAACTAAAAGCCCCACCAAAACAACAATAACAACAAGCAACTAAAAAACTCACCAAAGCAACAATAACAACAAACAACTAAAAACCCCACCAAAACAACAATAACAACAAACAACCAAAAACCCCACCAAAACAACAATAACAACAAACAACTAAAAGCCCCTCCAAAACAACAATAACAACGAACAACTAAACACACCACCAAAACAACAATAACAACAAACAACTGAAAAACCCACCAAAACAACAATAACAACAAACAACTAAACACTCCACCAAAACACCAATAACAACAAACAACTAAAAACCACAACAAAACAACAAACAACTAATAGCCCCACCAAAACAACAATAACAAAAAGCAACTAAAAAAAACACCAAAGCAACAATAACAACAAACAACTAAAAAAAACTACCAAAATAACAATAACAACAAACAACAACAAAAACTACCAAAACAACAATAACAACGAACAACTAAAAAAAACTACCAAAACAACAATAACAACAAACAACTAAAAGCCCCACCAAAACAACAATAACAACAAACAACTAAAAGCCCCACCAAAACAACAATAACAACAAACAACTAAACAGCCCACCAAAACAACAATAACAACAAACAACTACAAACCCCACCAAAGCAACAATAACAACGAACAACTAAACAACACCACCAAAACAACAATAACAACAAACAACCAAAAACCCACCAAAACAACAATAACAACAAACAACTAAAAGCCCCACCAAAACAACAATAACAGCGCACACCTAAACACCCCACCAAAACAACAATAGCAACAAACAACTAAAAGCCCCACCAAAACAACAATAACAAAAAGCAACTAAAAACCCCACCAAAGCAACAATAACAACAAACAACTAAAAAAAACTACCAAAACAACAATAACAACAAATAACCAAAAACCCCACCAAAACAACAATAACAACAAACAACTAAAAGCCCCACCAAAACAATAAGAACAACAAAAATAAACAACTAAAATACCCACCAAAGCAACAAATAACAACAAACAACTAAACACTCCACCAAAACAACAATAAGAACAAAAACAAAAAACTAAAATCCCCATCAAAGCAACAATAACAACAAACAACTAAAAATCCCACCAAAGCAACAATAACAACGAACAACTACAAACCCCAACAATAACAACAAACAACTAAAAAAAACCTACCAAAACAACAATAACTAACCAAAACAACAATAACAACAAACAACTAAAAACCCCACCAAAGCAACAATAACAACAAACAACTAAACAAAACCACCAAAACAACAATAACAACTAAAAACCCCACCAAAACAACAATAACAACAAACAACTAAAAAAACCAACCAAAACAACAACAACGAACAACTACAAACCCCACCAAAACAACAATAACAACAAACAACTAAACAGCCCACCAAAACAACAATAACAACAAACAACTACAAACCCCACCAAAGCAACAATAACAACGAACAACTAAAAGCCCCACCAAAACAACAATAACAACAAACAACTAAAAACCCCACCAAAACAACAATAACAACAAACAACTAAATGCCCCACCAAAACAACAACAACGAACAACTACAAACCCCACCAAAACAACAACAACAACAACAACAAACAACTAAAATACCATCAAAACAACAATAACAATAAAAATAAACAACTAAAAACCCCACCAAAGCAACGACAACAAACAACTAAAAAACCCACCAAAATACGTGGTTCGTTTGCGGTTACGGAAATAACCGAGTAGTTACGATTGTGTATAATCTTGAGCATATTCCAGGGAAAGTCTAATGAATGGAGGGAGTCTCCCTCTACAACACTGCCATTCGCTGAAACTAGGATGTAAAAACTTCAAAATTCTGAAACATGATCAAAATGCTGGAATGTGTTGTTGTTTTTTTAAAATGATTGAAAGTAAATAAATCTCAAAGTTGAAAAAAATCAAACTGCGATCTTTAAATTGATCGAATTTTGTGAAATCTCTGCAATGAATTATTTATATTCATACAACAATGTTTCAGTCATTCTTTCTATCGGAACAAAGAGAATATTACGTCAAAATTATAACAAAACATTGCAAGATGTATAGATTTTGATATGTCAGTGATAGTTTTTATGTAATGTAAAGCTATTTTAGTCTGTGTGGTAATAATCGTTAAACATGACATTTTTGTACTTGTAAATATGCCTCATATCACAGTGTATCATTGTAATTTTGAGTAAATAATTAAATGAACATCAAACTTTAAAATGTCGATAACTCAATTTTGATTTGCTTATAAATAAAGATTAACGCATCCAACTGTTTCCCGAATAATCGAAAACAAATTATGGTACGTGTATTCCTTAATCGAACGCCTGCTAACCAGTTATACGTGGGCATCTAAATTTACATAATCAATGGAAAGTAAATATGTTGTAACTTTTGGCATGTTATTATAACAACCTCGAATAAACTTCTATTTTATGACAATTTAACATTCATACAAGTCACAGGGAATTTCACATCATTGTAAAATTCGATAATATAACAAATCAGTTCTCAAATGTTCGATTCGGACAATAACGTCCTTAGCCCCGTCCGTACCAAAAGGCTGACAAAATTATCATCAACTAATCTCAAAATCATTCGATAATTGAATATATAATATCACATTTCAAAGCACGGTTTACTAAGCTTAGCAAAAACCTCAATTACCATGTAGTTATTCAATTTATAACCTTCCTATGCTCTTACAAATGTGTACATGATGGTGAGAATCATTCATCAAATCTAACAATCAGAAAAATAATGTGTATGATATATGAACCCTTGAGGTCGTAGGGGACGGAACACACGTAATGAACAGAATGGACTGATTCTTTTACGTCCCATCGAGAATTTTTCACTCATACTGAGACGTCATAATGTGCAGCTGTAGGCGAAGTACCGGTTTAGACCAATGCTTAACGCTCAGGGCCGTAGCAGTGAGGATTCTCTATCGTACCCACGCCTGCCGCGACACGGGACCTCCGTTTTGTAAGGTACATGTACTATCCGAAAGACCCGTGATTCTCACAACTAAATGCCGTTTGGTGAAGGAACAACCACTACCTATTTTAACGTCTTAGGTTTGTCGCGGTCATGACACGAACGGGACTCAGACTCACGACCTCCCGATTACGAAGCGAACGCTCTATCACCGAGCAACCGCGACCGGTGAACAAAATGGAAGACCCCATACTACCCATAGTCCCCTGCGTCTCCGCACACAGAGACACTACCAGATAACGCAGAGCACATACCAATTGTGGATAATATACGTCCGCGATTACAATGCGGTCTAATTACATAGCGCAATAAATGCGCACTTATCATCAGAAGTTTCATTTCATAAAAAACATAGAGTTTCATAAATGAATTGAATTTGCAAGGTACGAAATTAGTGTATATAGAAAAAAGAAAGAAAAGTTCCATAAAAATTGAAGCAAATGTTATAAACATGGATTCAGACATAGCACGTGCGAAACAGAAAGTCTTCGTGCCTTCGTAGAAGTAGCACATTGTGTATTGACTACCAACTGGCTGTGAAGAAAGCAGCACTTTCAGCTTATGTCATTGCTTTCTGATGACCACATCACCATTTTTATGAAAAGTAGTTCGCGGGAATTCCCTATCCCACAATGCCTGCATGGAAGAGTGTCAAGTGGCTCTTGTGCACACGAACTCTGGCGGAAGTTTGTGGGAGACCCAACACACTCATCGGCAACGTCACTTCGAGTACTTTAAATCGATGTAAAGTTATTCTAGTAGTTTTATGTCGATCGCGTCAAAATGTCGGACACATTCACTTCCACAGAAAGAAAAACGGTGATCAATCTCGTAACTCCTATAAGCAATACAAAATTGAGAGTTGGGCAAACACGGACACCTGGATATACCAGAGGTGTGATCAGGTGCCTAGGATGAGTAAGCATCCCTGTTGACCACATGAACGGGGTTATCCGTTGTCAAAATCAGTCTGCCAAGGATGGCCTAACAATCGGTATGAAACAAGTCAGACAGGACTTGACCCAATGATAGGTTGAAATAGGTTGAATTGGCAAACTAGATTGTTATGACGACCATAGAATTTGTGAAATGTTGACTTTAAACGAGACTGTTGAAACCCCTGCACTATAAACTTGTTTCTCAGTAGCCATTATACAATTTTATGGTTAACAAAACTATGGTTACACGATTTATATAACAACTACACTATACAACAAGTAGTTTTAACATTATGATTTTTACAAACTTTAAACATTATGAAAAAAATTCTGTAATTAAATCAATTCGTTACATTACATTGTACAATTTTTCATTTGTATTGAATATTTTACATTGATAAATATAATTTATTACTTATTTACATATATTTCTTGTTATTGTATTCTTTTTAGGTCACCTTAGAAAATTTAGGTGACCTATTGCAATGGTTGTCGTCCATCGTCGTCCGTCTTGCGTTGAGCGGCGTGCGTTATTAATTGACCATTTTAAACTTTTTCAATTGATAACAACCTTTCCAATTGGGATAAGGGGGATATAAGTTATAAATTTCAGGACTATTGGGGCCTGAGGTGTGGGGCAAAACTGTATATAGCATTTATGTGGAAGACATTTAAATAACATATTCTTTAATGCTATTAATACTACATGTAAATAAATATTTAGAAAGAACAGGTAGTCCTTTGCCAAAATTCAAAATTTGATGATCCCAGGAATAGGGGTTTTGATATCAGGGTGGGGGCAAAATGGTAAATAATTAAATGTGTGAACGATAGAACAAATTTACATGTAACTTCTTGATAACTACCATTCCAATTTAAAATTTTCAAATTTGACATGAAGCATCATTGGGAAATTGGGGACATAGAATGTAAATTGCAAAACTCCTGTGTCCCTGGGGACTGAGGGAAGGGGCAAAAACTGCCAAAATTGACAATTTTTCAAAATTCTTCTTCTCTACAACCGCACATGTGTTTGAAAAAAACTAAATGCTTTGTGATGACGTCTACCAAAATTGTGAAATCCCATGCTCCCCGGGGTAGAGGTCCTAACTCTAGGGAGGGGCTAAACTTCGTACATACATTGTATATGTGTAAAATATTTAGAAATTACCCTTTTTCATGCTATTAATACTAAATTAAACTACACTAGTGTAGCGATCTACGTGAGCGAATCATAGGATCTGATTTGAATCAGATTGCGGAAAACCCCATGTTGTACCTCCTACAGGCTGTCTTACGACACCCTCTCCAGCAATCGGGTCACGCGCCAAGTAGTTACGATTGCCCCTCAATAACCCAAACATTGACCCTCGAATTTAATGCTTCGTTGCCCATACTCAAAAGCCAGGGTCTCATCGACTCAAAACTTCCGGCATCGCAACCGCGATGTGTTACACGCACTCTCATTGGCTAATGGTATTATCGGCAATCTTGGTAGCATTACATGAAAACTCCTGATAGAATCCGAACTTTAAAAAAACCACCTTATATTTGCAGACCTTTTTTCACGTGTTTTTCTTATAGGAGGTAATGATATGACCACATTTTGGTAAGTTTCACAGTAATTCAAATATTAATAACACGATTAATGACATAGTAAGCAACTCAACTTTTAAAACACAAGAAGAAAACTTGCCGAATGAGTTTTATTTACACTGTACAGTATTGTTAAACATTGGTATTTTTTAAAATCTCCATCGCAGTATCAGTGTTTTCAATCCTCTTTAAATTGAAATTTGCAAAACAATAGATATTTGAATGCATGGCTTTATGACTTTAGTACATAGAATGAAAATTTCCTCGCCGCTATTAGATGTGATCATATAAAATGTTATACCTGCAATACTTCGCTCATTACAATCACAGGGCTTTGTATCACATGTTCAGCTCTCGCCATGTGACACATGTAACACGTGTAACGTATTTCATATTAAATCGTGCGCACGCAGGTCTTGGAAATGTCATTAGATACTTTAAGTTCTCCCCCTGCACCGCCAAAACGTCTGCCAGATTAAGGAAAACAAGCGACTGCAGGGATATGGTTGAGAAAATTTGATATCTGTAAAATACTCGTGTGACTTTTTCAACGTCATTGAAGATGTCAAAAGCAGAAACTCAACTTTTTACAAACGAATGTTTTAAGCCTTAAATCTTACCATGTTTGGTATGCATAATTTCATTTTTTCTTTACACAGTACCTGTTGAAAGTTTGTATTGAATTGAAGAATTCGGAAATGTAAACATATATACATGTAATATCATAGACCTGTTAACTTAAGCCACGCTTACTGAGACCGGAAGTACATACATTTCCTACTTCAAAGCCTGGTTGTATGTCTACTGTGATATCAGCGAACCTCAATTTTCATGAATATTTATGAAAAGATCCCAGACTCATTTATTGACCAGTCGCAGTCACGATGACGTAATTTGATGAATGCACCTTCAGGTAAAACATGTTGAGTTTGTTTACAAATAATAATAAAAAAGATCACTCTTTCAGAAGCAAGTCAAGTATATAGTTCTATATCAAATGAAGCTCGCCTTAACAACAGAGGCTATGCTTGCAACGTCTGTGTCTATAAACTTATTTTGATCGATTATTTTCCGAATCGGCAATCCTCGGATTATTCCCTTACGATCTACGCGATGACCCCCGAATTTTTTTTTCATAAGAAAAAAAAAATTATGGGAGCTCTCAGATTGGTTGATACATGTATAATAATTTTTGTGAAATGTATGTACTATACGGAATTGTCCGGTAGCTAGTATTTTGTTGTTGCGGTTTTGTCCGACTGTACGTATTTTACGCGCCAAAATCTGTCATTAGTCAGCATGCTTTTACAGTAACGGCTACTGTGTTGTCAGCTAAAATTCTATGTACAACTTATTATTTCTATATTTAGAAATGTTTTAGACCAACTTATTTGTATTCACTTTCCATATTATCGAACATGCACGATACTCGTATCTATTCTATTTGTTAACTCTACCGTCTTCAGCACTTCGACTCCTCGGGAAAACTACCCTGTAAGTCCTTTTTCTTTATTTTATATTTTCAGCCTACCTTTGTATTTTTGTGCAATTTTGTCAAAATGATAACTTAGATCCATGTCACGTGTGTAAAATCTTAATTGTATGGAACACCATTTTGGTAATTGACAATTTCTTTTTCGAATATTTCATTTATTTCAGTATGAATGTTTTTAAACAGTGATGTATATCACAGCTTTATGACCTATTGTGGCAGCTCCTATTGTATCCAACTAATTCCTTTTGTCAATGTTTTTTTTAATTTCTGTAACAGTTGTAGTTTTTTACCAATCATATCGTAGTATTGTTATGGAGGCACATCTCTGACTTTAATGAAGCTTCACATTTTCCATGTCAGTCGTGTTCTACTACGATGGTTATCTGTCTGTCTGCTTCCGGTAGATTAGTCACGTGGTGCCGAGACATCAGCTGTTGCTAATGTCCACTCTTCCCTCCCATTAGCTTTACTGGTTGGTTTTCTTCTTCTTCTTTTTTTTCCCGCCTATCATGTCTTTTTCATGCCTGTGACAAATATTAATATATTTGTCAGGGAGGCTTTCCTGTATGGTTGTTTATTTTGCGTATATCTTCATTTATGTCAAATTTGCTGCTATTCGCAATTTTTGTCTTGTCATGCCATTTGCTATTAAACGTTGAGCCAAACTCGATGCAATATAGTAAAACATGAATACCAATATTGATAAAGTTGAGGACTTTCTTAATCATATAACCACGGCTATGACGGAGTGTGAACGGAGACAAAATCCTCAAAAGCGAAGATTCTCCAAGCCCTCTTCAATCTCGGCAGATTTATACGTATACTTGCTAGGAATTATCAGAATTACGTAGAGGAATCGTGTTTTTGTATCCATTCGCACGTTTACATACCAACTCTGTGGAAATAAGGGAGATTTATCAATTTTCCGTTGTTTTTTTTAAAAAGACGTTTCAATTAGGCTACATGTATATGATTGACTTTATAATTTAATGTATAAAAAATATACTTGAGACGGAGAAATTGCATAAGATATATTGCAATTTTAAGGAGGTATGCTACACCAGAGAAATTTGATATGGATGGAAAGTGGAGGATATGTACAACAATATTTTGAAATTGAAAACTTTCAATTTTACTTTATTTAGTAAAAAAAAAATGCAGTTTTAGTAGAAAGCAAATCTGAAAAAAAAAAAATTAAAACCCTGCTGGACACGAACACACGATCTACAGCTCAGCAGTCGATGTGCTAACCTACTGGGCTACTCAGCTATGTGATGATTTCAGAAATGAATAGGCAAATATTGCTGATATTTATATTTTCATCCATGTTTTAAAAGGAACTCAGCCATTATGCCGTTGTAGAGTACCTCAAAATTATTTCTCAAAAAAATGTTACAAGGAAGACACCATATCAATTTCAACAAATGCAAGCAGTAAACATTCATTTTAATTTCGTATTTTGCAAATACATGTGCGACCCAGAAAACGAAACACAAAGCCAAAATTACGACGTACATGTGTATGATCGTAATTATGAGATATATCATTAGATCGATTTCCATGGACAAAAACACTGTCAGTGATAATCATAAAGAAATAACATAGTTATATAAACAATTATGAAATGTATTTTAAAGAACATATTCATGATAACAATGACTACAAACTACATTTGATTGTAGTTAGGCAATATTTAGTATTTGCGATCTTTCATATCTTCTGTTTGTAGATAAGACAAAGTATTATTAACCCGTTGCTATGGAAGTTGTAATTTGTTAGCCAACAGCATCATATATCAAAAACAAAATGCTGTACAAACTGGCTTAGAAAGTGATCCGATTAACAATCATAGATCCATATAGCAATACCTGTTCACTTCTACTGAGCTGGAAATATGACGTCATAAAAATGGTGGGTTTTCACATTATCTGCAAATCAGAAAATAGAGCATTTTGTCAGCGGATATCTGATATAGAAGGTTCACCATCCCACAATATTGCAAACGACACAAGCAATTCTATCACTGAGTGCACATAACATTTAATCATACATATCATTTATAGCAGGGCTCGTAGAATATATCGACTTAACATTTTTAGACTCCCTTGGGTTTCTCGAAAAACATGAAAAAATCTCAAAATTTAGGTTGAGTTTCCTTGTATTTGAGCAGATAAAATTTGAGGAAAATCTCAAACTTATGTCCAAGTATCGACTTGCGTTTTGTTTTCTTTCTTTCTCTCAAGGCCTGAGCTATAACCTCAAGGCAGCATGTGATCATCTCTTGTCCATTGTCCGTCCGTTTGTCTGTCCACCTGTAAACTTTAAACATGTTTTACTTCTTCTTTGGAACCATCGGGCTAATGTCAACCAAACTTGAATTTTCAAAACTTTTGGTCTAGAAATTTATCTGTTGAATTTGCCTAAAGATTTTTAAAGGATTAAAAATTGTAAAAATTAAGATTTCTAAGATTGTTGTTTCATCAGAAAGTCTTCAAGAGATAGTGATAAAACTTACTAATATCATGCTATTCTAAAGTATTTGTAACAGATCAGAAAAAAATGTTGTCAGTTATTTACTTCATGGTACTTGGAGAGCGTCGACATATTCATTTCATTTCATTTATTCGCTCAAACCATTCACAATGGTACATGAGGTACATAACTTTGATTTTGTAATTATATATCAACAATATTTCCAAGGGTATAAATATATAAATATTATATGCATATTGAACAAGAGTACTGTAAACGTTACATAATACGCCCGTGAGAAGGTTATAGAGGGTGTTTTTATCGTAAGTTTTTTTTTGGTGACATTGATTAGCAAACATGGCAAAAACGCCAAGAGTTGTAGAACTTTACTTAGGGTGTTATCAGTCATCATCAACAGGAGTTGTAGAACTTTACTTAGGGTATTATCAGTCATCATCAACAGGAGTTGTAGAACTTTACTTAGAGTATTATCAGTCATCGTCAAGCTGTGCCATACTAATGTAACATATGAATAAAGGGAGGTCAGTAATGCATCACCTGGTCTTTTGTATTTCCATATCTATTCATGGGAGCTTATTCGATATTAAATGGGAAAGAAATCAGGAAAGGGGCACTTAAATGCCTTACACCAAAGAAAGGTATGAAAATATCATTGTTTCATTGTAGTACAAGGTTCATGTGATTTGTATTTCTTTTAGAAAAAAAAATATCCATGGATTTGTCGTGTAAACAAATTGTTTCAGTATACTGCTATTCATATTTTTTGTTTGTTTGATTTTTCAGACGACGAATGCGAATTGCCAGTAACCAAAAGAAGAATTCGCAGACGTATCTTGTGGACTATTTAAAAGAGAAAAAAATCAGAAAATGAAATATCTTTGAGAAAATCAGAAATTGAAATAAGAAGAATTAAAGTTGGAGAAGGCAAAGTTTGAAATGGAGCGAGAGAAACGAATGCAGAGAATGGAAATAGAAAAGCAAGAGAAAATTGATTTACTTTAAAAAAAACTTAATGAAAGATAAATAACCATAAAAAGTATGTAAAAGTCTATAATTTTATTTTAAATATTTGTTTAATTCATCTGAATAAACTAAACCATTAAAGTCAGTCTTGTTTATATAGATTATGTTCCTAGGTTACAATACACATTCTATACATTTGTACACGTTTACGTCAGATATTCTGTAGTGTTGGGGGAGACAAAGCAAAGAAAATGTCAGTTTCGCTCCCATACAAAATAGTGTGGCAATTAGTAAGGATTGAAGCTACCCCACAGTACTTTCCAACAGGTTGTAGATAGAGTTTTTTTTAATTTTTCTTGTAATCTAGAAAAGAAAAGAAAGTTAAGATTTTACCACAAGTCCATTCCACACACACTCTCACTGCGGACGATCTTTTGTTAAATCGCAGATGATTTGCAGTAAAAACGCCTCCTCGAAATGAGGGGGTGGGGGTGGGTATGTAAGGCGATAACGGGTTCGCAGGGTCACCGTACACAGAGGAGACATCATTGTTTGGCTTTGTCATTTATGTTGATCCCCTATAACATACCGGTATCATGACGACGGTCTTTAACCGGGCCAAATAGATGCACAATTAGCCCATCAGGTGTCGTTATGCACACTGAAATTTTAAACCGTGTACTCTTTTATGACCATTAAACACCACCTGCTGATGAGACTGAGGTCTGCATATCGGTCTGACAGTTTCGTCAATGCCCCCCCCCCCCCCCCCCCCCCAAGCAATTGGAAAGAGCCGCCCCGCAGCTGTACACGCCTGCTGCCATTTCACCCAGTTTTGCTGAGACAAATACATGGGAAAGTTCCTCTAATCTATTTGGGTATGCCAACCTTCATATGAGAATACATAAATTTTCTATTCCTGATTATACAGCCCTGGTTTTTTTTATACATACAGTTTTGTTTGTAATATGCAGTGCTATTTGTAATCCTAGCAAATCTTTCTGAAACCGGAGTAACAGGCGAAATTGCTCTCGTTCAATTCATCCAGGTTTAATCGGTGATAAATCTATGCCTCTTTTTCATTACCCATGCAAGACAAAATTAATACTTACATCTAATTCGCATAAGAATTAGATGGTTTTATCGAAGACAGTACAATACGCAGTTATTCCCCGTTGTTTAATGCACCGAAGTCCATTCTGATTATTTCCCCTTGCGCTATATATAAGCGGCGGCGCTTTGTCTGCCTCTTCCTTTTCCAAACTTACAGCATCATATCAGGTCGGTGATGAAATCAAAGGTTTTTTGTCTGTAACCTCTGCACCTCCCAGGGTCAAAGTCATGAGATGTTAGACCTCTGCACCTCCCAAGGTCAAGTACTCTTTGATATGATGTGAACTTTGAACTGTAAATGTTGATATTTTTAAAGCGCTAAGCGTAGCTACGCTTATTTTAAAGCGCTAAGCGTAGCTAAGCTTAGCGCTTTATTGTTGCCAGTTGGACTTTGCTTTCGTCATCACGTTTCCGGTTTATCGCCACCTATGGGCGAATTTATTCATCGCTGTAGTAAACAAGTCGTGTTTAAAGTAGTTGTAATTTTGCGACCGATCTAGTACGGGGATAACATTCATATCCTATCCGCAGGGACATTTTCCCCCGGAAATACAGTTCATTGAACAGTGGATAAAATATGTATTAAAAAGGTGACATTTTTGTCCTCATTCTGGGGGAGTGAAACACAGATGCAGGTCATTCTTCAGTTAAAATTCCTGTTTGAATCTGCGTCTGTAATAATTAAAGTGATTATTAAGTAATTCAAAATCTAAAAATGAATAAGAATCTGTACATGAAACCGTTTTGGCTAGGGTGCCTTTTGCATGGTGGAATCTATAATTAGAAGCCACGTCATTAAGTTATACACAAATCATGAGGGTATTCCACTTGTGTTTTGACTGCTGTTCCGACTCAGTAAAAATTTTGTCCGACGCAGCAAAAATGTGTGCAACACAGTAAAAAAACTTAACTGATCCGCGTCGATCGTGAACGAGAAAGAACTTGTGCACGATTATGTTTTCACAGCGAAGGACAGAGATCAGTGTCTCAGAGGGACGACATTGCGTAACTGATTACATGTACACCTCCCCCGATCATATATGTATGTAGATCATGCAGGAATTTAGAGGATACAACGGTGTAACTTAGGCTTACCTTACTATTTCTAAACGATCAAGATATTCTTCAGAATCATCGTCAACACAATCGTTATTTAGTTTCAAAAATGAGACTGAAAATATTGATTTGGGGGGAGGGAAAAGACAAAAGGTACAAAATTATAAGTCTCCGTTTACGGAAGACAATGCCTCGGTTTCAAGTCTTCAAAACACCACCTGGAGTTTTACGAGGGTTGTTTATTGAAATACATATGGTTAGAACAAGTATTAGATAAACATTGCCATTGTGTCAAGCAAGAATGTAAAATGCTTTGCGGTCCACAGCACGCTACACACAATGAAAAATAATCGTGTTTTCAATTTGTTTGTAAAATGTACTTCAAACAAACAATTGACAATGCCAGACATATGCTACATGTACATATGTATTTCCGAACGTACAAAGGATGAGGGAGGGGAAAGGGGCATGGATTTACTGTCGTTGTTCCCTGTCCCCATATTTTGTTTTCACTGAATTATATTTTCATATAAAAAATGCATTTAGTTTTTCGGCGAGATGCCTCTTCATTATTTCTAACAACGGTTTGAACATTACCGTTTGAAAATTACTTTTGTAACTTTCAAGTGTCTAGCTTGGGATTCTCATTGAGCTTATACATGTACATTTGCATGTTGTAAATATTATATATTTATTGCGAGTCACTTCTGTTATGTTTTTTTTTTTCATATTAGAACTCCTACACAAGCTCCGAATCTTATATATATGCTCTTTTTTTTTTCTTTTTCTTTTTTGCTAAGGTTATTTGCATTTTCATATAAAGAACTGTTTTATAAAGTTAAAACAATAGCAATGTGTATTATGTCTCGTTCAGACAAACAGGTGAGTTTCCTTTACAATATGAATATGACCTTTTACACAAGTAGTGTAATACACACATGTTGATGAGTACAGTGTTTAATGTACCTGTGTACAAACTTTTGGAGTTTTTTTTTGTTTTTTTTTTGTTTTTTTTTTTTTTTTATATATAGATTTACGTATAACTAACAATCACTACAATGCCTAAATAAAAATCCATGCATATATGTTAGTCTAATTTATCATATTCGATTTATTATATCCTCTTGCACTAATTTTCATGTTAAAAATGAGCTCTTTCCACTCTTGTTGATAACGCAGCATTCAGTTTCAAAGTTTTTATCATTGCACATGTATGGTGAACATCTTTTTAAAATGATTTTCTAAATTTTGTTTTCAGTTATACATGTATTTATCTGACTTATTTGGATTCACATTCTCTCCAACATGATTTTGAATTGAAATCAACTTCACTATTGACTACAAAAAATAATTCCGCTTTCATGGTTTGATTGCTATATACAGAGAATTATGCACTGGATTATGAAGTACAAGTCATACAGATGCATGTTTATGTATGTATTTTAAAAATGATTTCTGGTGAGGTGATGAAATGGATGTAAATTGTTTCATAGACCTGCATTATTGGTGTGTTTTGACATTAATATATGTGACACTTGTTAGTTAGTGTATGTGGTTATGTGTATTTTTCTTTTTTGTCCAGTTGTTGTTTGTTCCTTTTTTAAATTATTATTTAACATACATGTATACCATTGATTTGTTTCATTTTAGTTGTATTCTAAAAAATATTTCATACACTATTAAACTGGAACAACAGTAAGTTAGTTGCGTAATAACAATTGAACTTTTTTTTTTTCTTTTTTTTTTTTTACCGAAAACTACCATTACAAGTTTTAACATTTTGTACCAAAACTTGACAAATTTCCAAAAATATTCTTCTCTACAACATCACATCTGTAAGAAAAAAATTTGCATTGTCATGTAGAGCATTTCATGATCCAGGGTGGGGGCCAAACTGGGTACAACGTGTTTATGTGTTAAATATTTGAATAACATAGCCTTTAATGCTATTGATTGATTGTATATTGTTTAACGTTCCTCTCGATAATTTTTAATTCATATGGAGACGTCACCAAGACCGGCGAAGGGCTGCAAAATTTAGACCTTTGTTTGGCGCATACGGCCATTGAGCAGTGAGGGTTCTTTAGCGTGCCACACGTACTGTGACATGGAACATCCGTTTTTAAGGCCATCTCCGAGGACCCGTGATATTCACATCTGATGCTGAGAGTTTGGCGATGGAAATGTCACTACCTGTTTTAACGACCTAGGTCTGTCGTGGCTGGGATTCAAACCCCGACCTTCCGCATACAGGGCGAACACTTTACCTCTAAACCACCGCAGCATTACCACAATGCCATTGCCACTAAATTCTGATTATAGATATTTAAAAAGAGCAGGTGCCCTTTACCAAAATTGTAAATTTCATGATCCAAGGACAGGGTTTTAGTTCCGGGTGGGACAAAAGTTATTATAGTGACCATTGTTTTTAACATCATATAAAGTTTATATTTCAACATGTTGAAAAGTTTCAGGACATTGTTTCCAATCTATATTTATTATTTCCTTACAGTAAATGTATTATTTAGTTGTGCGAAAATAAAGAATAATGCATGAACTTTTTTTTACTGTTGTTCCTGCTCATTAACATTACATACAGAATCCATGAAGTCAGCTTAGCGCTTTTCAGTACTTTCAGTACTTTGATTGAACTTTGAATGTTGACTTTGCAAGAGAATATGTTGATGTTGAATTTGCTTTTGATGATGCTTTTGTTGTTTGTTGGGGCCTGCCCTTGATCATGCTGGCGGTCCGTTTCTTTTGTGTTGTAAATACAGCCGTGCCCATAAACGCCATAATAAAGATATAAGTATTCGTATATTTATTTTTTGTTCATTGATGCACTGTTCTGAGATAAAACATCCTCATCGTCTGCCAGAGCTGCAAGCAACATCATATTTTGCGCCATTTTTCACTTTAACCGTAAGGCAGTAAAACTTGTTTTGATTCGTTTATTCGCACATTTTTATCCAATCAACTTGTGTTTAACAAAGATAAAGATATCAAGCCACATAAGATGAAATTCTACTCTTTTTTTTTCCTTTTATTTTTTAAAAATCGGACTACGCTCACGTTTGTACATATCTCTACGACGAGGAGTTAATTGTGAAGTCCTTAATTAATAAAGAAATAGTAATTTCTATAGTAACAAAATTAGCGAGTAGAAACAATTTTACGCGGAAGGATAACGATTTTAACCATTGTTTGGAGTTTTCCCTTGTCTTGACTCAACTATCCTCATTACTTCAAGATCACTTGGATATAATTACTAGTTGTGTGAACCGCAAACTAGTCTTGATGCACAAAACACTGCACACGAATGAACAATGCATAGATATAAAGTAATAAAATAAAATCAACCCGAAACAAACAACAGTTCTAATGTCCATTACATGTCTAGAGATGCACATAAATACAACTCGAAGGTTAATATCAACAATAATTTCAATTCCCAATTAAGAATTCATTACATTAATTTTGGAAATATATCTATAAATACATTCACATCAATCCTACAGTTCTGAATGAAAACATTAATTCCGTAGTTTGAAAACCCGTATCAGAACAGATCGCGCGAAAAGAGTGCCAATTATTTCCCCCACAAAACTCAATACAAACCTTATGTGACCTCATTGTTTCACTATCGTTATTTCAGACAAGTACTTTGCCTCATTTGAAAGTTCATTCCAATCCCTGATTAAAAAGGACAAAAAATATATAGGGTCCTGTTTCTTTTATAGCTCAAAGTTTGGCCCCTTTACAAGCAGTTCCGCATTCAAATACCACCTCTTAAAAAAAAAACTGACACCCACCCTTATAATTTCCTGTGCCAAAAATACTTCCTCAACCCATTGTTTCTTTTAATCCCTTATAATTTTTCTTTCAAATGAAATTTATTTCATATCTGATTTCCATCAATCATGTAATGCCTACTCATTTTGACCTCCTCTTGAGTAAATTAAATCCGGTGTAAGTTTATACATCTGGGGGTTTGGTACTATCATTCCTGTAATAAACTATGTAAGCTACTGACAAACAAGTTGATGGTACAGGGGTTTCAACAGTCTCGATTGAAGTCAGTAATTCGCAAATTCTATGGTCGTTATAACGATCTAGTTCGTCAATACAACCTCGCATTGGGTCAAAAGCTGTCTGACGTGTTTCATACCGATTGTTAAGCCGTTCTTGGCACACTGATTTTGACTGCGGGTAACTCCGTTTACCTGATCAGGATATAGGGCTCACGGCGGGTGTGACCGGTCAACATGGGATGATTACTCCTCCTAAGCACCTGATCCCACCTCTGGTGTGTCCAGGGGTCCGTGTTTGTCCAACTATCTATTTTGTATTACTTGTAGGAGTTATGAGATTGATCGCTGTTCGTTATCTTCACCTTGCATTATGAGGACTGTTTCCTTCCATTCAAATTTATCATAAATATTCGAAGAAACGTATTTCTAAAGGGAATGCACTACCTATTAGAGAAAATTTATCGTCAGAAACCCACAGTCGATCGCATTTCTTTTACCTCATCTGGGACACAACACCAATCTTTTCGCTGGAAGGTGTGCCTCGGCCCCTATATACTTTTGGTCGCTTCAACATTCCTTATTGCGATATTCAACCAATGAAAAGGTCCCTTATTTCCAGTGCTCGGGAGCATAGAAAATTATGGCTTTCGAAACGAAGATTTTACTACGTTTAATCTGCTTAATTGAAGCGGAGAGATGTGTTTGTGTCTATAAAGACTGGGGGGAGGAAAAAAAATCTGCTACATGTACCATGCGTTTAATACTGCGTACGAGTCTATGTACAGGTCTAAATGTTCAGCACTCGTAGTCTCGGCACTTTTTTCATCATACAGGAGCAATGTGTTTTTTTAACAGACTTGGTATTTCATCTGCTTTATATAGATATGCTAAACTTACTTGCGTAAGTTACTACCGTAGTTTGCATACTCGATTTGAATTGTTCGCACAAAGGCTGCACGCAAATGATGCGTCTGTTGGGTGAAATTTGAGGCATTCTAGAGCATAGCTGTACTGTTCAAGTGAAGTTTTTGACGACAGAGGCCTGTAACCCCGATTTTTGATGGTGTCACAACAATACAAACACACTTTCATGGGCGCCGCCATTACTGCTGAAACTTTTAAGTTTTTTAAAGGACGAATTGCCAATCTTAAAATAGTTCTAGAAATACTTAGGCGATTCCCGTTTGTTCTCTGTATGTCACGAAAGGTTAATATGCATTCTAATGAGTTATGCTAAATATCGACGTTGTGTTCCACGGGAGGTAAAAGAAGTGCTACCAACCGTGGGTTTCCGACGATGGAGAAAACATTCACCCACGGAATGGACAAAAAAAGTCCGAGAAGTTATCAGATCCCTCGAATCGGACAATACGACGCCCCGGAATGGCAACCCATTCCCTCAATTGAGTAGTATTGTCTCTCTCAGATTACCATGCAATTCGTGCCTTCGCAATGAGAATCCGTTCCCATGGATTGGTTCCCTTAGACTGATGATCGGGTCTTCAAATTACCGATCCATTCCATTGGATCCGGATTGAAAATCCGTTCCCATGGATTGGCAATTCGTCCTTTGGTTTTGATATTCAAACACATCGGGTACATCTACATATTGTAACAGTATTGGACTGTACACCGGTACACATAACCGTATTGAAGTGTACATCGGTACATATTTGCCGTATTGTTCATCGATATATCCGTATTGAAGTGTACATCGGTATATTTATTCTGATTAAACGTTATGACGATACATTTAACCGTATTGGACTGTACATCGGTACATCTAACCGTATTGGACTGTGCATCGATATATCTACTCGTATTGGACTGTACATCAGTATATATAACCGTATTGGACTACACCTTGGTATATCAGCCGTATTGGACTGTACATTGGCAAAGTTATTATTAAACTTTATGATGACACATCTAACTGTAATGGACTGTACATGTATAGAGGGATCTTTTGAATGAGATACATAGAACGACAAGAGCCCGCTATCGTGATTTCTTTTTTATATGAATGGAATCATAGGAAAACACCATAAAGCATTGCTCTCACCATAAGTTTATGTTGAGGATATATGAATTTTTCAAGAGGAGAAATTTAGCTTCAGATTGGATGCTAGAAATTGATGGACATTTAGTTACTAATCCGTGTGTATACATTGTCCACCTCATCTCTCGATCGAGGCGTCCGTGAAATCTTTTGATGTTTACCGCGTAGTATGCCAGCTCAATAGAGGAAGTTTTGATAAGAAAATTATGGCTTTGTATTACATCTATAGTCACAAAATATAATGTATTGAGTAGAAAATCTTACATATAATTACATCAATTATAATAAATTATGATGGGTTGTGTTCAGGAAGAGGTGCGATAGAAAATTATGGATGGTTAGAACAAAATTTACATGGACATGGATTTTATGCTCAAGAGACTATACCGACTCTCATTGGAAATGTCGTGTTTATATATTTGTGATGAAGTTAATTTTCATTTTGTTAGTTTTTTGTGGTGTTGTCTGTAAATAGTTGTTTATGCTTGTAAGGTGTTTCCATAGTGTGAGTGTTGGTCGATAAGGCTATTTTTAGCATACCGGTTTGGTCAGTCAGAGTAGTGGCTGTTTGTCAAGCGTGCGGCCACGTTTTCATGCTGTCCAGCAGGGGTCTTTTCTTGGCGAATTCCAGAAGTTAGTCTGGGTAATGGGTAGCCAGAGAGACAAACATTTTACTGTGTGGGCATAGGTTTTCTCCAGCCGGTAAGCTAATTTTGTGTGTAAATATTTGCGAGGTTTCGGGTTAATTTTCTCGTGTATTGTGTTTTCAATTTTGTTGTTACCCAAGTCACTTTGTGTATAGGTTTTAGGTTAAGTTATTGCTATTTCAGTGCAGAGGGGATTTAAGAAGCTATCTGGGCCATATCAGTCAGTACTCTCAGCATTTCAGTAGGTGCTCGGCGTGGGAAGCATTTCAGTAGGTGCTCGGCGTGGGAATCAGAACACGTGAGACAGTGCTGTATGTACATGGGTGTTCCACGTGGTGGACTTGGCAATTATTTTGTGAGCCTAGTGTTGCCATTGGTTTGAAGTCGGCGTTACCCAGTATCGTTGTTCAGTGAGAGACCTGTGAGTCCGGGACTGGAAGCGGAGGGGCTGTTCGAGCTGTATGGAGGCCTGGTTGTGCCAAGTGTGACGTGGCGTTAAAATTGAATTGTGCTGAGTAGCCAAACTTTCATATTGTGTTTCAGTAAACTAACATTTTATCAAAAAGGAATTTGAGAAATTTGTATAGAACGTAATTTACTACTGTTTAACTTTTTCTGTAGTTAGTGGAATTAGCGACTATTCGAACCATTATGTAATACATTTATTACCAGTTATATTTTCAGCCTGGAATGACATACTTGTTGTATTAACTATTGAATTGTCTTGACAGTTATACGTTATATTGATTGTCAATATTGCCAGGTTTATTATACCAATTTATATTTCTTTCTCGGTGAGAGAGTATGGGTGTGTGAATGTGAAAGTGTGATTTCTTTGTTTTTCAAACATCTCTATATTTCTTATCTTATTGCTAAATAAATTTGCTTTTTATTTATTCTACGATTTATCATTTTCTCTACTCCTACACAAAATCCAAAAGAACTTCATTACAATATTATTATCAAAATTTTAATTATGAGTAAATACGTCATTAAAATTCCGTTTATATTCAGTTGAAATTTTATCAGCGTCATTTTACGACGAAACATGGCAACAAAAGTAACCATAACTCTATCAGAAGAGAAATTATCCTCTGTAAGGGCCCTTTTTGCATACAATGGTTGGGATTGGGATGCCGAGGAAGAAGTTATATCTGAGGAAGTATCCTCTTCGCCTGGACCAGCTATTGAGGGAAATGCCGGAAGAGCTGAATGTCCCGAGTGTTGGTGTAGTCCGTGCGTTTTGGGCGAGTCGCACATGCAACTTTGGTGGCCAGAAAATCCCGGTGTGCCGTCCAGAAAAAATAAATCTAACAGAAAAAAAAACTTTATAAGAAATTCTGGACAATGTTGAGTCATCGTGGGGTGTGGGACAATGATCGTTATATCGCCAGAAAATCCGCCGCAGTACGAAGGGATTCTCGTAGGAATCTGTTTGGCAGACGCACGGATACAAGAGAGACATCATGCCTGACTGTTTTAACATGCTTGATTCATTAATTTTTTTATCAATATTTTGATTTATCTTACGAAAACGTACAGGTAACACAGGTAACATCCCGTGTATTCAGGAAGCTATACACAAGCTACCATTCTTCCCTCGGGGCTTCACACCTGCTTAAAATTAGCTCCGCCCCCAACTAAACTTACCTGAGGTAAACCTACCGGTCGAAAAACTCGGTCTTTAATGTAAAATCCCAAAGTAGTTTTTTGGGTATAAATCGGGAATTGCCACAATGGACTTTTAACAGTAAAGATATCACATCGGTAATTGTCCAATCAAATTGAACTTAGTCAACTGTTAGTCCATACATCTAAAAGAAAAAAAAATTCCATATGCGATTTTTTCCACTTTCCTTCATCCTTTCCTCTTAATTTTTGTACCCCTGATTAGGAAATTTTGTGTAATTTGTAAAATAATACATTCTATACAAAGGAATTATTTGATGATGGTAGTTGAGCCTAATTCCTGGTGCGCTCTGGCTGTTAACATAAATGTGAAAAACATGGATTTTAGAGTAATCTCGAAATTAAGAAAATATCGTGTAGGGTATTGTTTTCCAGTAGACAGGTAATATAGAACACTTCTGACCGAGTTATTTCTCATCAATTTAATTAAATTGGTTTTTAATAATTGTTTTTTCCTGTATAGCAATACCAATAGTGAAATTTAAATACTGTTATGGTAACTTACAGAAAATTAAACAATTTACTCGAGTTTGTATTTAACTGATACATGTAGTATTAATGCATTAATTCATCTTTTGTCAAGATCTAGTTCCTGAACAATTTCTTGTGCACAATTTTAGAAAACTGCGAGATCATTAAACAGCCCCAAACCAATACTTCGACGTCTTTCTTAATAATGTATACCTTTGATAATTTGAACAAATATAGCATAGTTTTAAAAAACCCGAAATATATGATCAAAGAGAAATTAATGTCATGTTACATGGGAAAATAATGAATCTTGACATACAATAAAGATCGCTAATGATTTAAGAATTTCCGAGGTAGTTTTACCAGTGTGTATATCTCAAACAATTCTACCTCTCGTTGATCAGATTTTAAGTTGTCGGTGTCTAATATATTTAAAAACCTACAGCTGCACTTCCTCAGGGACGGTTAACATGTCAACACGGGCTATTTCATTTTGATCTTTTTCTTTCTTGCTATCAGGAAGTGATTTTGTAAATATATTGCACTACTCAAGTGAAGTGCATGTGTGACATCTGCAAGAAAACCCCGCCCCTATATATTCCAGTTAAACCCAACTTATTTAAAACTTCAAATATCGAATAAGGTCGATTTCATTCTTTTTTGGTTTCAGTCTTTTACAGAGTTCTAAGGGGGAAAACAACTGAAAAGAAACGAGGGTAATAGCAGTTTTAAAAGATCACGACCATTTCGAGAGGACTCTCGGCTATCAGGGTTGACGCTTTCACGCGGAGACGACCACTCATCTACGGAATAGTGAGTCAAAAGTCCCAAAACCAAAGCAACAAGTGAAACATTCCCTTCTAAGCAAGATATGTCAATTGTCGACGTCACGTTAAAGAACCCTCACTGCTACGGCTCTGGGCGCAAAGCATCTAGGTCTAAATTTGCGGCACTTCACTTACAGCTGGTGATGAGTGAAAAATTCTCGAAGGGACGAAAAAAAAACCAAAAAAAAAAAACAACAACAAAACAACAAAAACACAAAAAACTAGCACACTAAAACCCTTCCATTTTCCATGGTTTTTAAAGCTGTATGACCCGATGTTCATGTATTATTTTTGTGCATTATTACTTTAAAGCAGATCAATTACTTTATAAAGTTATTAACTTTCCCTTAATTACATGCTTGAAAACATCTGCATGTAAAAGAAAACAGTGAGAATTTTATTTAGAAAGTAAATAAGTGTGGTACATATATAAATCATCCCATAATAGACGTCTATAAATAGACCCACGCGCGTCAGGGGAATCCCAACATGATGTATTAACTGGTCTAGTTTTAAGGCTGAAAGAGCGTAAAACAACGAATTACTGAAAGGTATTTGATATTTTAATTTCTATTAAACTTATGGCACGGTACTGTTGTAACAAAATACACAATTTTACACAGATAAGACCACCGCTGATCTGAAAGTTTGAACTGGTCACGTGACTATCACTTGAAATGGCAGAGTGACGCGGTTATTTGTAAACATCGATTTAAAATCAAATAATTTGGGTTGAAACAGGTGAAATAATGTATGATAAGTCATACAGCCCCATAACTACATACGTGCGATGATTTAATAGCGTTTTTACGAGATGGGAAAAAAATATTGTAATTCGGACCATACAGCTTTAAATCATTTTATAGGGATCATCTCTAAAGTGGAAAATTAAGAGTTGCGTTACATCATAATCACCAATATATATATATATATATATATATATATATATATATATATATATATATATATATATAAGCTCACAAAAGGTATAATCATTTTATATAAGCTTACATGATAATATATATATATATATATATATATATAAAGCACAGAAAATTTCACTTTGTTTGGATAACCACTTCCGCCCCTACCCGGGGTTGAACTAACGACCTGCAGGAACCAAATCTCCTAGCAGCGTGTAACTAACGTGCTAGACCGCTCGACCATTTAGGCAAGTCAAAAAACTTGCTTTCGATGACGATGGAATTCTCCATTGAGAATGGAAGAGGAATATATATATATATATATATATATATATATATATATATATATATATATATACTTCGAACTTTTAACATGACAAAGGAATTGTATACATTTATATCAACACTTCCATTAGTTTAAAAGAAAACCTACGTAATATCCTAATTAAAAATCAACGATTACATTTTTCGTGTTTCTGTGCCGCGTTCCATCTACTAAATTCTGTATCTTCATCAGTCAAATCAGTGAACCTCGCCATAGCAGCAGACCGAGAACCACGTGACGTACATAGCCAATAGAAATAAAGCAGACTATTGCCCGGTCAACAGTTCGTAAACTGTTGACCGGTCAATAGACTACAAGTGTGATAATTGGTTTAACAGTAAAAATGTTACTTCTAAATCGTATTAGCTTTATATAAGAATCTTTTAAGGTGTATAACAAGGTAAGATATTTAATATTGACCTTGACAGAGATTTAGTGTATCTGATAATCATTATCTTTTCATGACTAAGACATTTTATATTTGAATTTGGTAAATGAAGTGCACTGGCGTTGCATCTAAATTATCTATTATACTTGTAATTAGTGCTGTTCTTGGGGTGCACTCGATGATTATATTCTTTAATTATATTGGCAATTATCAACAACTGTCTTGGATAAATGCTTTAATTACTGGACAGGCGCGGTAACTCTTGTAACCTTGTCTTCCTTAAGCGTTATTGAGACCATGAAAACTAAGCACATTGTTTGACAGATTCAAGCCTAGTATGATCCTGATTTTTGATCATAAAGTTTTAACCGCTCGTACGAAAAGGACACACGAGAAATTCAACAATCAAACTTTTGTTAATCCATCACCATCGAGTAACATGCCGCCCAAAAACGGTAAACGGCGGTCTACAAGTACTGCATCGAGTGTCAACAAGCGACCAAAAAGGCAGATGTCCGCTAATTTTAGGAATGGGGCGGAGATGGTAAGCAGTCAGTCTGTCCCCCGCACCCAGCGTGCTCAGACTCGGAAAGCAGGTACATGTACAGGACCTGGTAGATATCCGGACGGGATGATTGACGGTGCTTTGTCGCCTCCGGTTTTTGTTTCAGGAGTCTCAGACGCTGACCGAACCTACCCCCACCCACCCTCTCGTAGAGGTGGACAATAGGCCTAACACACATGGAAATGCCGAGATCGAGGCTACAACTAGTACACTGAGCACAGGTACGACAATAGACTTTGATAGGCAGAGGGAGTTGTACCCCCTCATTACAGATGCTAGTTTTAATGTTAGAAATCTGCGGGACGTAGGTTTTGAAATGAGTCAATCATGTGTTGGGGGTCTCGCTCTAGGGGAGCAGTTTCAAGTTAGTCGCCCACCGGTAGATATCAACATTTGTGGTCCTATAGGCACTCTTGTGCCTCAGTCCATTCGTGAGAAAATTTGGGCGGGTGGTTGTATTGACCTGGCATTGCTGTCAAAACAGGCTTGGACCTACGTACTGATGCCCACACAGGTGAAATGGTAATTAAAAATGGGCAACTAGTTATTGAGAAACATCATCTAAAGCCCATATACAACATTCAAGCTTGGGCGACTGCACTTATCATTTATATGTCCATATACCTGGAAAATTTTCTAGACAAAACCCAAGAGATGCTAAGATACATGCACAACATTCGTCTAGCTGCCAGTAGAGCAGGTCATTCGGGGTGGGCTAGTTACGATGAACAATACCGCCTCAAGAAGGAGCATCACCCTGCATCATCCTGGAGGATTATTGATTATGAGTTCTGGGTGATGTATGATAACAGGGGATGCTTACTCCTCCTAGGCACCTGATCCCACCTCTGGTGTGTCCAGGGGTCCGTGTTTGCCCAACTATCTATTTTGTATTGCTTGTAGGAGTTATGAGATTGATCACTGTTCGTTATCTTCACCTTGCATGATAACGTAGCACCAAGTCAACCGTTACAACCGGCGGGTACTAACACTGTGGGTAGTAATAATGCATCTCGTCAGTGGTGGGCTAGAACACAAGCTCCACGATTTGGAGCTGGCACCCAGGGGGAAGGGTCAAGCTCAAAGTCTGATTATGGGTCAAACAAAACATTCAAAGCAGGTGGCTGCTGTTATGCATTCAATAAGGGATCCTGCTCTTATAACCCCTGCAAGTTTCGACACAGATGTATTTTTTGTGGGGGCCCCATCCCCAAATCAACTGTTCCATGGGTAAAAAATAAGGGACAGTCCAACTTGTATAGCTTAGCTGCCACACCTATCAATTATTATCAATTGGCAATTGCACTGGAATCTTAACCCTTTGAACTCGACAGACAACAACTTTTGACTGGTTTTAGGATTGGTTTTTCATTGCATTATTCGGGGCCTAGGCAATTTAGGGTATCCAATAATTTAAAATCTGCGCAAGAGGCACCTCAGTTGGTTGAAGATAAATTATCTAAAGAAGTAGACTTGGGTAGGGTAGCAGGTCCTTTTACCTATGTCCCACTCCCCACTCTTCGCATTTCGCCAGTGGGTCTCGTACCTAAAAAGGATGGCGATTTCAGATTAATTCACCACCTGTCTTACCCACAATATGATTCGGTTAATTATCACATTGATCCAGACATTTGTACTGTTAAATACCCAAATATTGACGAAGCGATCCTCGTGATTCAAACACTCGGGCCCAACGCATTGCTGGCCAAAACTGGCCTTAAGAGTGCCTTTCGTCTGCTACTTATATACCCGAGTGATTTCGATCTTTTAGGTATTAAATGCAATAACAACTACTACTTCGACATATGTTTGCCATTTGGCTCAAAATTGTCTTGTGCTTTGTTTAACCGATTCAGTACATTCCTACACTGGTTGATCTGTAAAAAGTCCATCAATTCAATTCCAATATTATTCATTATTTAGATGACTTTTTATTTGGGGGCAAGTCAGGAGACGGAACATGTAGTCACACTTTGCTAATTTTTCATAAGGTTTGTGCGCAATCGGGGGTTCCCATAGCTGACGACAAGACTGTCGAGCCGACGACATGTTTAACATTTTTAGGGATTTAATTTAATACAGCAGCGATGCAGATGCGCCTGCCTCAGGACAAATTAACGGAACTGCGTGGTTAACTACAAACAACTTTGCATGTTTAAAAAAAACTGACATTACAGGAGCTGCAGTCCTTGATAGGCTCATTTAACTTTGTGTGTCAGGTTGTTGCACCAGGTAGAGCTTTTATCAGAAGGCGTATTGATGCTACAGTTGGTATCAAAAAGGCTAGACACAAAATAAGAGTAACCTCTAGTATGAGATTAGACTTAGAAATGTGGCTCGAATTTTTAAATCATTACAATGGGTGACTTTATTTCCAGAAAGGTTTTGGGTTGCAAACGACACACTTCAGTTTTTTACAAAAAGTTCTGGTGGGACTTCTAGTGGCCTTGAGATTTTCTTTCAGGACAAATGGGCCTATGGTAGATGGCCAAAACATTGGTCATAAGCAGGTAGATTAAGTGACAAGACATTTTTAGAGTTCTTTCCAGTAGTGGTGGCTTTGTCAGTCTGGGGTTTCCAGCTAGCTAATAGAAGAATATTGTTTCATGTTGATAATCAGGTAGCAGAACAGATAATCAATAAAAAATCTTGAGGTCATGGTAAGGAAACTGGTATTTCATGTGCTACGCTTTAATATAAACTTTAGAGCTCAGTACATTAACACTAAATCTAATGCAATAGCAGATTCTATTTCTCGTTGGCAGTGGAACAGCTTTCGGGCTTTGGCTCCACATGCAAATCCAGCACCATCTCCACCCCACCCCCACCCCAATATATGACAGATTTGAAAGTTGAGACCAATAGGCTCTTGAAAGCTTCAATGGCAGAGAATAAATGGCTAACATATAAGGCAGAACAATATTACAGCAGACAGCCAATTATTAGTCCACTACGATGGCAATCCCCAGATGCGTTATCAGTTTGCATCTATTTTGACCAAAACCTTAAACTTCTGCAACATAAACAATGGGCAATTTAGGACACACTCATTTCGAATTGGGACAGCAACAGAGGCAGCGATGAGGGGTAACCCAGAAGTAGTAATGAAACAATGGGGCGGATGGAAGTCAGGGGCGTACACTTCTTATATTACATTGTCTTAAGATCCATTTTGATGTTACATGCATGTATCATGTGGGCGTGTCATACTATTCATGCACCATACTAACAAATACCAAATTTTGCAGGAAAGCCAACATTAGTCTGGATAGTGGGATCCTCCATTGTCCATTGGACTGCCTGTAGCGTTAACAGTCGTCCCGGAGGGAGGTATCTTACACTCCAAGATAAGAAGATCCGGATATTTTGGTTTGGGGTCAGAGGCATGAAATGGGAACAGTTTGACAACTTGTTTTATAGTAAATTAGGAGCTAACCCTGCACCTCATTAGTTGATAGTACACTTGGGATCCAATGATCTGGGAATTTACCTGGGTTGGAGTTATTTAATCGAATTAAATGTTCTCTCCTGCGTTGCAAGGTGCTGGCCTCAGATATGGCTATCATTTGGTCAGGTATGCTGCCACGTTTATTGGCGTAATGCCAAAAGTGCTTCTAAAGTTGATGCCACGCACTAAGACATCAACCGTAAGGTCAGGAACTTTCTTGGAACGGAGGTGTGGGGGTAGTCATTAGACATCCAACTATCACATTTTCGGAGAAAGGGCTATTTAGGTATGACGGTACCCATCTGAATGACTTGGGCAATGCCGTGCTTCTCAACAACTTGCAAAGGGGTCTTGAAACTTTTTTACTAAATGCCGAAGGGGGGGGGGGACTGTATTTCCAGACGAATTGCAGTAAGTTAAGGCCCATTTGAAGCAGTGTTTGTATGATTCGCTCTTTACATAGGTTAATATGGTTTGTTTTACTCGGAAGGACTGGTAGTGAAATTCAGGGTACATGACGTAATTAATACCGATAACGCGTTGTTGGCTGGTGAACTTGTATTTAGACAAGTCCATTTGGCGGAACTCGGAGATTACCACGATTGAGAATTTCGTTTATGTCTGACTCTAAACTCTGGGTATTCCACCCTCAGTACTGGGGGTTGTGGGGGTCACCTTTGTTTACCTTAGGGGCCGGATTGACCCTTGAGGTACCGAGGACAGGTTTTGTGGCTTACACCTGTGTATGGCACCAGGGGAGGTAGGATAGAGTGAGGATCTGAGCCAGTACTTGATTACCTCTTCATATGTGGTATTCTCTCTTGTTACGGTACCAAGAGGTCTCCCACATCACGGTTATCCGTGAGTGCGCCTTCTGCCAATTGAAGGCCGGTGGCCCTTCAGGCAGTTGGTTAATCTCTGGGTTCCGCTGGAGTAATTGACACATTGTATAAATAGATTGTGAAAAATACTCGCCACAAATTGTAATTGCTCTCGTTTATGCAATAAAGGTTCACAATTTATGATTTGTTGTATTAGTTGTTGCATCTGGAATTAAAGTACATCTATTCTTGATCTTCACAGGGATAGCGTTGGCAGTGTTTGGAATCCTCTTCTATGTGCTGAAGTTAAAGGCATCCTCAATGGTGTACTGGAACAGCACTGAGACAAATGAGTGTCAGGATTCCAAGGTAATGAAATAAAGCATATCTTCTTATTTGCCATCCAGGCTGAATTTTGTTCGGAAAAAAATATGTTTTTAAGCTTATTAATTTACTGTTGGACCAAGAAGACATCATTTAGATATTACATTTGTAAGACTCTAAAGTACGAAGGTCACGCCAAAGTGCGATGGTCTGCGCCAAAGTGCGATGGTTTGCTAACGTTACGGACGCCAAAGTGCGATAGCCACGCCAAAGTCCGATGGTGTGGAGTTCAGTAACGTTTGTGACGTCACGTCATTGTGACGTCATTCTTAACGTCTTTCAAAATGAAACCGAAGAAATGCAACACGGACGACAGCAATGGCAAGGTATACATGGTTGAAGATAGTGAGAACGGCAAAGTACATTTGTTGTCGAACTATCTAATTCGCCCAAACATTCTTTAAAGCTGTATGACCCGATCTTCATGTATTATTTTTGTACACTATTTCTTTAAAGCAGATTGATTACTTTATAAAGTGATTAACTTTCCCTTAATTACATGCTAGAAAATATCAGCATGTAAAAGAAAACAGTGAGAATATTATTTAGAAAGTAAATATAGTGTGGTTCATATATAAATCATCCCATAATAGACTTCTATAACCAGACCCACGCGCGTCAGTGGAATCCCAACATGATGTATTAACTCATACGCAACTGTCTAGTTTTAAGGCTGAAAGAGCGTAAAACAACGAATTACTAAGAGGTATTTGATATTTTTATTTCTATTAAACTTATGGCACAGTACTGTTGTAACAAAATACACAGCTTTACACAGATAAGATCACCAATGATCTGAAAGTTTGAACTGGTCACGTGACTGTCACTTGAAATGGCAGAGTGACGCGGCTATTTGTAAACATCGATTTAAAATCAAATAATTTGGGTTAAAACAGGTGAAATAATGTATGATATGTCATACAGCCTCATAACTACATACGTGCGATGATTTAATTGCGTTTTAACGAGATGGGAAAAAATATTGTAATTCGGACCATACAGCTTTAATTCATGATCATTTATTACTTGTGACATACACGTAATAAAATCCTGGGGATATGCTATAATGCAAAACATTCTATACGATTTCACGTTGGAAAAGTTTTGTGTTTAATAAGACGACACCTAGATGGTAATGAAATCAGTTGAACTTCTTATATTTTATGCATGGATTTTGCAGTGATATTTTAGAGAAACAACACACTGTTGGTAAAGTCTGTACCAAATCACTGTTTCGCTTACAAACCAATAGATTTCGGCGTGTCACACCATCGCACTTTGGCGTGTCACACCATCGGGGTTTGGCGTGACCATTGCACTTTGGAGTCCCATCGCACTTTGGAGTCTTACATATTTAACCTCGTATATTACAGTTATGAAGGGTTTATATGGAATATTTTATCATCACAAATTGTGAAATAAACAATACCTTAGTACATGACATGCATGTTATTGAATAATTATCTTTTTTATAATTTCATAATGAATAAGAAAATTGTGTTTTTTAAAGGCTGAATGAGGTGAAGTATAAAATAATTGTAATTTTATTTCTTAATGAAAAGGTAAAGATGACACACTACCCACAATTCCTATAAAGAATACAACATTAAGAGTAGGGTAAACAAGGCCGCAATAATGATCCAATTTATTTACAGACTCCTAGAAGAGGCCCTAAGCGTTTGTTGTCATTGAAGGAAGAGTTAACTCTAACCTTGTTACGACTCCGAAGAGGATTTTGCGATTTCTGAAAGTTCTGCGAGTCAAATATGTACCACTTGGTTGTTTCTGATGAACAATGACCTTAACTTTCTCATCAAATGTCCATCCAAAGAACAAATTAGGGAAAATCTACCCAAATGCTTTAAACATTTCAAAACAACAAGATGCATTTTAGACTGCATAAAATTCTTTGTACAAAAACCTAGCCTTCCATCTGTTCAGAGAATAACCTATTCATATTACAAACACCACAATACCTTTAAGTGTCTAGTAGCCCTAACTCCATCTGGTTCTGTATCCGATTTGTACACTGGTAGTATCTCTGACAAGAAAATAGTACAAGAATCTGGCTTTTTGGATAATATTGAGTTTGGCGATGACGTTATGACAGGCCCTGGCTTTTTAATAAGAGGCGATCTAGCATTAAACATCCCCCATTCTCTTTTGGAAAACAGATGGATAACAATGCAACCACTAGACCAAGAAGGATCGCTCGGGCTCGAAAGAGCAATGGGACGCTTGAAAAACTATGCAATGTTGCAGGGTGTTATTGCTCTCCAGATGAAGCCTTTGTACAATAAAATTGTGTAATGTTATGCAGCCTTGACTGTCAACTTGTTAAATAAAATTGTATTCAAATCAGTACTGTACATGTATATCCATGTGAATACCTTTCCTTTTAATAAATGGCAAAACAATTGGAGGATTGTTGATAATTTCATATTTTGACTATTTATGTAGAATATACTGTTCGAATTATAAGTATTTATAGTAAACCTTGAATGCTATAACAACCTTATATATGATCGACATTTAATGAAAGGTGACGATAACGAACAGTGATCAATCTCATAACTCCTATAAGCAATACAGAATAGATAGTTGGGCAAACACGGACCCCTGGACACACCAGAGGTGGGATCAGGTGCGTAGGAGGAGTAATCATCCCCTGTCGACCGGTCACACCCGCTGTGAGCCCTACATCTTGATCAGGTAAACGGAGTTATCCGTAGTCAAAATAAGTGTGCCAAGAACGATCTAACAATCGGTATGAAACACGTCAGACAGCATTTGACCCAATGATAGGTTTATTGACGAACTAGATCGTAATAACGACCACAGAATTTGCGAAATGCTGACTTTAAGCGAGATTGTTGAAACCCCTGTATCATCATCTTGTTTGTCAGTAACTTGCCTCGATTTAAAAACGGACTATACGCAGAACAAGCTCTTGCGTATCGAATCAGTTGAGAGATATAAACACCATATGCAGTTGATAATAGAATATTGCTACATAAATATGGGAAGTTGACAATGGAGAAGTTGAAATCATCCCGTTTGTCATACAGCTGAGTTGCCAGTTTGCCGTTAATGTCTACTTTTGATAAAATATCTAAGTATGAAGCAAAAGGGGACGACTCTTTGGTGTCTTTTATTTCGAGCTCACAGGGATATATCGAATCGACATATGAATGAAAGTCATTATTGTTAATAGATAAAACGTTGTCGATATATCTAAATGTCGAATTGAAGGCCACAGCAAGATATTTTTTCTTCTCACGTAGAAGGTTTAGAATAAATTCTGCTTCATATGAATATAGAAACAATAGTTAACAAAGGAGCACAATTCGTGCCCATGGGAATTTCAACAGATTGTTGGAAGACCTGAATACC
Organism: Ostrea edulis; assembly: GCF_947568905.1. NCBI lineage: Eukaryota > Metazoa > Mollusca > Bivalvia > Ostreida > Ostreidae > Ostrea > Ostrea edulis. Next base: position 29,421,726 of record NC_079167.1, on the reverse strand, counting down.
AACGACCACGAAGGTATTGTCAATGAGGAACTCTAGGATATTTTTTATTTCAACGTCAGAGTACTTGTGCGTGGAATCAGAGTGGTGTTTAACAAAGTAATTTTTTGGATGACTGATCACTAGATATGAATGTTTCCGTTTTCTATTTTTGTTGAAGAAGCAACTGTCTATTATTTCAAAAAGTCTACTCTTTAATTTATCGTGAGGATTGGTCGTGTAAAGTGTTGAAAAGTAATAGGTTTTGATGTTATTGATTTGGGATTTCAATGTGATCTAATTATGCAGGCACATCAGCACTTACTGTTGAATTAAAGACTTCTCCATATGCTTCTTGAAAATGATTCAAGTTTGCTGAGCATCCTCTGAAAAATATCCGGATTAAAATCAGCACTATCTCAGATATTCCTGTCTTTGTATAAATTGATAGATTGATGTATATTATTAGTCCCCGAGGGTCTCTACAGCCCAGTAGCTAAGTACTTCGTTACTAGCTTGAAAATACGGATGTATATTCAATTGCTGTTATAAAATTTAGAAATTCGTTTCAAAATTAATGATTATCTCCCTCATGCATAGCTCTTATCCTTGGACGAATTTGGCTCCACTTGTTTGGCACGCTGTTTTTGGCTATATTTAGATCTAAAACTTCATAGTTATTTCGGATTTCAAACATTTCGGTTGAGCATCACTGAAGAGACATTATTTGTCGAAATGCGCATCTGGTGCATCAAAATTGGTACCGTATAAGTTTTACATCACATACATGTGTACCCATCTGACCCTGCATTTGGTGATATTATTCCGAGTTTTCAGTGACAACAATTTCACCTTTCTCATTGATGACACAACCTTTTTTCACACATATATCTTTTGGATCTTCATCTCAATAATAGTGTTATCATGGCATTTACATGTGAAAATACCATCAATAGAACAACAAATGAAATTCATGGTAGGGTGTATTCGTAAACTTCTATGTGACAAAAATGAGATGTACATGCGATTTATGACAAACTCTCATGTAATTCTGAAGACCTGCTCTCTCTTTCTTTTTACCCCAAACCAATGATGAAGCTGCATTTTCTCTATATTCGCCTAAAATAGTTTGAAGAAGTGAAGGTGGACATTTGTTTCCATCAACTGCTTTGCAGACTTTACTAAAGTTGGATGCAGTCAATCTGCCTTTCCTGAGCTCATGCCAAATCTTGCTGTCATATTGCACACTCGTACTCATCCTAGGCACCTGATCCCATCTCTCTTATATCCAGGGGTCCGGGTTTGCCCAACTCTCTATTTTGTATTGCTTATTGGAGTCATGAGATTGATCACTGTTCGTTATCCTCACCTTTCATTCAATGTGTGCAATATTGTCATTGAAAATAGTACATAAATTTACAGAATTATTTGCAGTGCTAGGTCTAATGTTCTTCAACATGTATGGTAAGGTAAAAACAATACATTTTGGACATGGTTGATCCCATTTACCTCCCTTGTCATTCTGCACTGGTTTTTGTACCCCCAGAAAATCAAGGGCCTGTATATTTGGGGATATCTGAAAATAATCTAAAAAAACAATGTGCAATTTAAATTCCTAATATATACTGTAACCTGTATGGAAGCAATACAAAAATTATTGTAAATGTAACAAAAATTAAGCATTTCAATGGCATTTCATTAATCAATGCCTAACTTGCAATCAATGAAGAGCAGTAAATTGTCAAACTTTGAATGTTTTCTCACAGCTACAAATCTGAAAAATACACCACACAAATAAACACATAATTAAAGGAAAATGAGCCCCTCTCGAAGACTCCTTGTTATTTCACTTATTTCCATTTCTGAGTAACCCTGTCTCTGATTCACACTGCGAGAGTCAAAATTGTGTGCATCAGACGGATGATATTCCATACCTGCGTACCTACAGTTAAAGTTTGTGTCAGTAGTGAAATACTAAATACTCCATATGGAAAATTAATCTTTGGCAAACAGCTGCAAGTACATCATTTTTTCTGAATCAATATATTTTTTAAAAACTGGTTATCAGGGGTATAATGAAAACTTATTTGAAGTATGAAAGGTGAAGATAACGAACAGTGATCAATTTCATAACTCCTACAAGGCGTGTGTTATATATGCTTCTATAATTCCAATGTTATTTATTACAATTGTTTTGATTGGACAAAAGTAAAGCTAATTGAGAATTTACACATCAATAAATCCAAAAACGCTATGCATACATACCAGCCCGAAAACAAATAACATAGTTCGAGAAATGATTCAAATTTTTGAAATTGATAATAGAGGGAACGAATCGGAATTATAAGAATCAAACATTTTCTTTGAAGAATTTATCGATGCGTAAATTCCGAACATTTTACTCACAAACTTAAGATAAACGTGCTTCGCATTTTTATTTAGTTTGTGAGTAAAATGTCCAAAGTTTGCACATCGAAAAATTCTTCAAAAAGAATGTTTATTCCTATAGTATCTTGAGATTAATTATCTGTGTATTGTTCATTTTCTATAAATTGCATTGTTTCTTTATCATGTTTGCAGTATTATGCTTTTACATTGCCTTGTTGCTTTAAGATGAATGATTCTTCGCTTGTCTTACATCCCATCGAGAATGTTTCACTCATATTGAGACGTCCCCAGCTGTAGGTGAAGTATCACAAATTTAGACCTATGCTGAATGCTCATTGCCGTAGTAGTGAGTGTTCTTTAACATGTCAACGCCTGCCGTGACACGATATCTCCATTTTTAAGGTTAGGGTTATCCCAGATAACCGAACGACAGATGACTCTTACTTGTTTGGCGAAGAAGCAATTACAACCTATGTTTACGTCTTATGTTTGACAGGGCCATGACACGAGTGGGACTCGAACTCACGACCTCTCGGTTATACAGAGCTCGACGGTCGCCAACCGATTGTTACTGTGAGATATGTATTGTTCTGTGTAAAAAATGATCAAGATAAGAAACATGGATTAATTTCATAAATCCTCTACAAACTATTGAATCGAAAAAGCCCAAAAATGGAGCCGTGGAAACATCAGGGGTGAAATCAGATGCCTAGCTGCTACAGAAGGGGTTTATAAGCATCTCCTGTTGACCGGACCCACCTGCCGTGAGCCATCTATTGATCACGTAAACGTAGTAATCCGTAGTCAAAATAGCATGTAAAGAGCGGCTAAACAATTGGTATGTGTGTCATGTATTGTCCTGTTTAAATATTGTCTTCCTTTTTAGATATACATGTACATATACACTGTATGTTGTTCTGTTTTCTTTGCGATATATATTGTCCTGTGTTATATTTCGTCCTGTTTAAATATTGTCTTGATTCTTTCAGATATATATTGTACTGTGTGTGATGTATCTTGTGCTGTTTGTATATTGTCGTGATTCCTTGTGATAAATATTGTTCTGTGAAATGTGTTTTGTTCTATCTATTACTAAGTATACTGTTGCTTTGAAAAGTGTGTCGATCTAGGTTTTGTTTATTTCATTGTTTGGGTACTGTTTTGTTTATTCCATTGTTTGGGTACTGTTTTGTTTATTTCATTGTTTGGGTAATGTTTTGTTTATTTCATTGTTTGGGTACTGTTTTGTTTATTTCATTGTTTGGGTACTGTTTTGTTTATTTCATTGTTTGGGTAATGTTTTGTTTATTTCATTGTTTGGGTACTGTTTTGTTTATTTCATTGTTTGGGTACTGTTTTGTTTATTTCATTGTTTGGGTACTGTTTTGTTTATTTCATTGTTTGGGTAATGTTTTGTTTATTTCATTGTTTGGGTACTGTTTTGTTTATTTCATTGTTTGGGTACTGTTTTGTTTATTTCATTGTTTGGGTACTGTTTTGTTTATTTCATTGTTTGGGTACTGTTTTGTTCCATTGAGCAATATACTGTTCAGCATTTTGTGTATTTTTTGTTTATGATTATCTAGTTTCTGTTTTTATATTGTCTTTTTGTTTACTGTTTTGTTCCATTGAGAGGTATATTGTTCTGTGTGTCGTCCATTGTTCTGTTTTTGTATGGTCTTTTTGTGTATCGTTTTGTTCCATTGAGAAGTATATTATACTGTGTGTTTTGTATTCTCATGTGTGTATAGTTTTTTCCTGTGTTTTAAAGGGACATGGTCACGATTTGAGTTGAAAATTTTAAAAAATTTGCAATGCTTAACTTAGGCATTACTCATGGTCAGAAAATATTTGAATGTCAGTTGTTGATTTTAAAGAGAGGCACATATCTCAAAATTCTTTGTTATGGAAACAGGCACGTGTCATGCTTTGTTTACACAGGTTGAAATCCTTACAGCATAGTACAAATTCGTTTAAAGCGGAGCTGGGTTTTTTTTTTATAAGTGAATTCTGAACACAATTAAATATTTTCTAGTGTTTGTCACATCTCATTTTGTTTTAAACATGCTATTTTCTATCAAGCAATCTATTAGTAAACAAAAATATAGCAGGAGCCTTATTTATATATCAAAGAATTGTGAATGGTATATCGCATTTGAAACTCAATGACTGACATTAAAATTTTTGCTGACCATTAAATATACTTTAGTTGAGCATTTGTAAAAATTTAAAATGGGAAAACAAACATTTGAAAATTTTCAGTTCAAATCGTGTCCATGTCCCTCTAAGATTTATAGCTTTTCCTTGTACATGCAATAAAATATATTATAACATTTTGTTTCTAAATTTATTTGGTATCAATTTTACTTGATATCTTTTTGTATTGCCATGGTAATTGCTAATATTATATTACAGCGAACTATCTTGTGTTTAGTCGTAATGTATAAATAACTAAGTATTCCTGAATAACTAGAACATAATTATATTTCATTAGAACATAATGAAATAAACATGTTAAAAAAAGAAAGTAGACCGATGTAATTATGTTAATGGCATACATTATATTTTTTCTTAAGATTATGAATCATAAATTTTAAACTGCTCATTAGCATTTCATCCTGATTAGAAAACCCATTTCTGTCGCCTCCACATTGTCAACTGAAAGACAAATTAACATCCTAGAATAAGGTGATGGCGTGTCTGTTTTATAAAAGAATGTGCTAATGGAAGGTTTACCAGAAGCGCTCAAGATTACAGATTTGAAAATGGGGAGACAAGTGTTCATACTTCTAATCCAAGCAGTGTTAACGGTCACAGTTTCAGGACAATTATGGTAATGTTATTTTAAATATCTATACACTAGTCGTGTATATAAAATCGTTTTAATTTGTTATAGATGAGAGTAATATCCACACAAATATCTTTAATTAAATATTTTCAATAAATCACCCCAGTTCGTTTAAATAATGATTATTCAAATAGGTAAACTTACGATTACACGGCTTTCATTAGTCTGGTGCGGTTCCCATCCATGTCACACGGGCGTAAAGGACCAGATTCGGCTTTTGTAGCATTTTCAATAATTAAGAGCGCTTTTTTTTTTTACCTTTAAATAAACTATATTCTTAATGTCTAATAATTATTCGTGTTTATAATAAGTGAAGACCGAATACATAACTTGTAACGATTGATTGATTGATGTTTATGAATAGATACCAATAGCAACAAGTCCGAATTTACTGGCTACCTAACATGGTTACGTCAACAAACGAAATCATTTGAAGCTGCGAGTTTTCGGGTCGTATGTGGCTTTGATTAATATTTGAAGGTATATTTGGACACAAGTGTAGTAGAAAGATATCTTATAAATTTTTTTAATATCAGATTTACGAGACGGCAATACAAGAATACAACTATATGTGTCCTCAATTGTGCACCATAAATCAAAGGTTTTTATAAGGGGTGGATCTGTAGCTCTCTGATGCAAAGTGAAGATAACGAACAGTGATCAATCTCATAACTCCTACAAGCAATACAAAATAGATAGTTGGGCAAACACGGACCCCTGGACACACCAGAGGTGGGATCAGGTGCCTAGGAGGAGTAAGCATCCCCTGTTGACCGGTCACACCCGCCGTGAGCCCCATATCCTGAGATCTATCCCAATATTTTCTCAAAGAATTACCGTTCTGCAGCGATATAAGAGATGGATCTGTAGTTCTCTGATCTGTCTACTGTTCTGCAGCTTGTAAAATTGATGATAGACATCTAGTGTGACATGCACCCACCCCCAACCTCCAAGTGTTGAACTTCTGAAGTAAACTATCAAGTCCACTAGCATGACTCGCAGATTCCTAGATATAAAGCCTGTTAGCAAGCAAAGCCGTAAATTTTGTAACCCGGTAGACAAAACAATAATCGGAATTATGTCTATAAAGGAACTAGAGCACATAATCTGTCAAGTTTAGAAACTTAACCAAGGTATACGGTTTACCAACGATTCTGTACATCCTTAGGAAGATTTAATCATAAGGATCCCTAATAATTCTCTACATTTTTAAAACAAAATAGCATGACTTATATTAGAATGGTTAAAACATTTTCGATTAAATTGTGGTTTTGGAATTTTTTTTTACAATCTATTTTCTCAAAAGTCTTAAAAACGGAGAAACCGTTGACGCCATAAATATATCAAGACTATGACTATACATAATATTTAGAATATTGCCTCTTGTCCTGAGTCACTTTGGGCCTCCGCGGCCGAGTGGTAAGAGCATCGCGCTCAAAATCACACGGCTTCTCACCTCTGGTCGGCGCGGGTTCGAATCCCACTCGCACCGGTAAGTGATAAAGTTTCCCAGTTTACTTGCAGAAGGTCGGTGGTCTCTTCCCAGGTACATTGTATCTGGGTTCTCTCTTCCGTCAATAAAATATGGGCGCCACCAGATAACTGAAAATTTGTTGAGTGTAGCGGAAAACACCAATCAATCAATCCTGGGTCAATTAGTTACAACTTCAATAATTTCGTTATAAAGTTCCCATGGTCTTTTATTCCAAATGAAAGGTAAAGGTAACGACCAGTGATCAATGCAATGAAATGATTCAGAAAGCATCTTGAGATTCAAATGTAACCAAGGTTCTTCATAAATTAGACTTTGTTTTTAGTATTGACAGGAACATTCAGACTGTCGGCAGAGTTGTATTCGGAGAAGCCAGAGGAGAATCAATGAAGGGACAGCTGGCTGTGGCTTACACTATTGTCAACCGAATAAATCATGAGGGATATCCGAACAACCTCAGCGCAGTGGTCAATCAGAAAACAGAAAGCGGAGGGTTTCAATATGAAACTTTAGATCTTGCCAGTCATACGCAAGCTTGGAACAACGCAGAGAGGACAAACACACTTGAATACAGGAACGCTATCCAGGCTTCTGGTGATGTTCTATGCAGGCGGAAGGTCGATCCGACAGGATGCGCAACAGATTATTGCGCATTTGATCCATGTCATGCAACAGATTCAAATCAATGGTGGACAGCTACTAGTAAAATGCAGATTGGAAACCATTTCTTTGTTTGCCGAGTGCCCGCTACTGGATAAAATCATTCTTAGATCTTTGTTTGCCGAGTGCCCGCTACTGGATAAAATCATTCTTAAATCTTTGTTTGTCGAGTGCCCGCTAATGGATAAAATCATTCTTAGATCTTTGAGACTCTCATGGTTCGTCTCAGATCTTTTTTTCTAAACAAAAAAAAAGTTTATTTGTTGTGTACAAAGAATGTTATGTTTGACATACATGTATTTCCAACATGCAAATGAGCACTGTTGCTATTGTCTTGTGTTGCATTTTTAAATAGAACCTATGCATTCGACCTTCTGCAGAAAAAAATGACCCAGTTTAGAGAACAGTCCTGCTTGCTGTTCGTAATTTTGAGCATGAGTTGTTATCTATGAAGTATCGAGTCCAATCTTCGATTACGATTTACCGATACGTCAAATGATGTGAAGTTCTCGGTACAGATTATGATTTACCGATGCGTCAAATGATGTTAAGTTCTCGGTACAGATTACGATTTACCGATACGTTAAATTATTAATTTTGCCTTAGATTCAAAAGGTTACGATTCAAAATCCTTGAATTAGAAACATATTATTATTGGTCCCAGTTGCAAACTAAGTGTAGCTAGCTCCTGTGATTGTTAGCAATACCTGATAATTAGACCAGATTTCCTTTTACAGATACGTTCAATCCCTTTAATGATAAAATAACACCTAGCATTAAACAAACCTTATAAAGTGGTAGCAGCAATCTTAATTTCCACATCATGGATTTTGCACCTGGTTTTGGGGCATTGTTTCTATTCAATGTAGAAATCATCTTCGCTAGCCAAGGGTGACGATACATGGAACACCGTGTATCGTCACCCTTGGCTAGCGAAGATGTGTAGAAATGAACTATTGTTATTTTTGTCTACCAGCATATATCGAGTGATAAGACATAAGGATATTGACTTCTTTTTCATATCAATGTTGCTGTTCCTACAGTCAAACATCGTATAAGTGTATGACCATGCATCATCATCGTTAGTGTCCAAGCCTTTTAGGCCACGATGTCATTTGCGAGATATTCCTAGACAGATTTCTAATTTACATGTACACAGAAGCTGAGTTGTACTAGACACCAAATGATAGGAAAGGGAAATACGAAATTTGCATGTACATTAAAATATGTTATCAACAAAATGAATTTCAAAAATTTTTATCAGTGATTTTGACTCTTGTGAAGTGACCTTGGTCGTGGTGATGGCACCCATTGCGCCATGTATGAGAGGCGAAGATAACGAACAGTGATCGATCTCATAACTCCTTTAAGGAATACAAAATAAGGAGTTTGGCAAACACGGACCTCTGGACATACAAGAGGTGGGATCAGGTGTCTAAGAGGAATAAACATCCCTTGTTGACCGGTCACACCCACCGTGAGCCCTATGTCTTGATCAGGTAAACGGAGTTATCCGCAGTCAAAATCCGTGTGCCAAGAACGGTATAACGGTATGAAACACGTCAGACAGCATTTGACCCATGATATGTTGTACTGGCAAACTAGATCGTTATAACAACCATAGAATTTACGAAATGCTGACTTTAAACGAGACTGTTGAAACTCCTGCGACATTAACTTGTTTGTCAGTAGTCTACCTCGATTTAAAAACTGACCATACGCAGAAAAAGATCTTGCGTATCGAATCAGTTGAGAAATATAAACACCATATGCAGGTGATAATGGTATATTGCTACATAATATGGTTTATTGGCACACTGATTCTGACTACAGCAACAGACTTTTGAAGCGGTGATTGTATTCATACACAAGAAAAGACTGATCACGTGACCAACTTCATGTTACAAGAAATTGAATGTCAATTTCATTAGTACTGTTATGCCAATTGTTAGACCGTTCTTGGCACACTGATTTTGACTACGGATAACTCCGTTTACCTGATCAAGATATAGGGCTCACGGCGGGTGTGACCGGTCGACAGGGGACGCTTACTCCTCCTAGGCACTTGATCCCACCTCTGGTATACCCAGGGTTCCGTGTTTGCCCAACTCTCTGTTTTGTATTGCTTATAGGAGATATGAAATTGATCATTGTTTGTTATCTTCACCTTTCATAAGGAAGTGCATTGACAAATGTAAATACATGTATTAGGTAATTATCATGCTCATTACCTTTACTCTAGATTTAAACACTGATTGCTGAATATATGACCTTTTCTTATAATAACACATTTTGGTTAGTTTCGCAAAACAATATTTCCTGCAACATCTTTCCTCTTGTATCATAAAAATAAATATCTACACAAAGGCATTTGTTTTACCTGTTAAAATCATCGACAAATACGTCTACATTAAAAAACACATAAAAAGTGTGATTCAACTCAAAATGACTCTAACTTCGACCAGTTCATTACAGAATAAACCGAAACAAATACACACTGCATGATTTCAGCTTCCCATATTCATGTAGCAATATTCCATTATCACCTGCATATTCTGTGTATATATCTCAACTGATTCGATATACAAGGGATTGTTCTGCTTATGATCGGTTTTTAAATCGAAGCAGGCTACTGACAAAAAAGTTCATGGCGCAGCCAGGGTTTCAACAGTCTCGATTAAAGTCAGCATTTTTGTCAATTCTATGGTCGTTAAAACGAAGTAGTTTGCCAATATAACCTGTCAAATGCTGTCTGATGTGTTTCATACCGATTGTTAGGCCGTTGCTTGAACACTGATTTTGAATACGGATAACTCCGTTTACCTGATCAAGATATAGATGGGTGTGAGCGATCGACGATGAATGCTTACTCCTCCTAGGCACCTGATCCCACCTCTGGTATATCCAGGGGTCTATATTTGCCCAACTATCTATTTTGTATTGCTTATAGGAGTTATGACTTTGATCACTGGTCGTTATCTTCGCCTTTCATGTGAAGTTTTGAAATGCTTGAGAAATAGAGCATCTGTCATTATCACGTACCACACCCAATTCATACACATTTCAAAATTATCTACAACACTAGTACTTATTCTCTTTAGAGAAGTCGAGAGGCATGTTGTTTAACGTCCCTCTCGAGAATCTTTTACTCATGAGGAGACGTCACCATTGCCGTTAAAGTGCTGCAAAAGTTAGGCCTATGCTCGGCGTTTATGGTCATTGAGCAGGGGGGGGGGGTCTTTATCGTGCCACACCTGCTGTGACACGTGGCCTCGATTTTTCCGGTCTGCCCCATTTTGTCGCCTCTTACAACAAGCAAGGGGTCCTGAGGATCTACTCTAACCCGGATTCCCCAGAACAATTTTTCTATGGAGAAAACTTCTAAATTGGTGTCAGAGTGTTAACTTTGTATATTATCATTGTGATGTTAAGTGCAGTAGTGACAGTGCATTAGGTTGATATTTATTTGACCGTATGCATACTTAGTAATTTCAGTACAAATTTATCATTGAAGTGTATGCATTTATATCCATTATATATAATACTATTGATGAAGTTTGGGTGTTAAGTGTAGGTTTTCTTCATGAATGCAATTCAGTAGACTTCGGTAGACTTTCGTAATTGTGTAATTACGGAAGGTAACTCCATCTGCACCAGGTATGTTTTCTGTCTCTGGTTGAAAGAGTTATGACTCTTTACACATATAGGTATTGTATTGTACTACTCTCGTTAACGAAGCGAATTCTATTGATAAAATATATACATTTTTCTAAGATGTGTACTAGATCATAATTAACATTGCTATGATGTATTATCATGTCTTACTGAAGTAATTTGTGTTTACAATGTTATTCTTGGTGTAGTAAATCGTTTTCATTGTTGTCATCGTTATCATGAACATCATCATAACGAATGAAATGATGCACATAAATTTGGCAAATACACTTCTCTTGGTATATGCATTCCAAATATTATGAAAATTCAAATTATTGTCCAAAATAACCAAAAAATATTTTAGATTCTCCAACATATGCAAGTCCAATGAAATTTAGAAAATTCTTTTGTCCTTAAAATAATCACACGGTTGTTGAATTTAGAATTTATTGTCACCAAAAATTTAAATATAATTTCAGTTTACAATTCCAATATTGAAGGGAAAAAACACCAACTAATCAATACAGAAAATGTTATTACACAAATTTATAATAATCAAAAGTTTTGTAACAATTTGAAAGAAATTCTAAAGATAAAAAAAACTTTCTCTATTCTAAAGATCACATGGTTAAAAATCAGTAAACTCCACCTATATTTCTAATTTAGATCCAATCAAAAATCAGGATACATTAGCTACATTTACTCATTCCTTAAAAGTTAAATTTCCTTGACAAACATCAAACCTTAACTCAGAAATAGAATTTGTCAAACTGTGGGCTCAGTAGTTTGACAAATCAAGATAAACGTGATAGCTGGGAAAGTTCTATGACCTGACATGCTGCTACCTTAAGATGGAGTCAGAACAGGTGTTTCCATTTTGAAGCCTGGAAAACTAATTCAAAGAAATGTAAGCTATAGAGACCAATTAGAATAATTAATCTAAACTAAATTTGCTTAATTGGTTCAGTTGGACGTAGGATTAAAATAATTTGTTATACATGTAGTGTTGCTAAAGGACATACATGTACATTTGATTATATCTTGCCAATATCATTCCCAATATTGGTATGCACATTCAACCTCACCAAAGAATTCTCGGTTTCTTTGCACATCACTTACATAACCCTGCAGTAGACAAATCCTTGATAAATAGTCTTACAAAAAGGGATAGAAAGGACATTGATGAACTGAAAGCTGTAGATTTTGATTATATATGATACATATAAGCTCACGTTATATTGTAACTCATCATTTTCAGCAAGTACAGGGTCATCAATCAGTTTAGAATTAGGACGTGAAATGAAATAAAGCCCCTTCCCTCAGAAAAATATTTGGAATTAAGAAGGCACTAAGAGGCATTTTATAAAGTTTATACACTAAAATATAGCATTGAATTATCAGTAAGAATTATCAGTGACCAAATGTACCAAGCTGTAAGATCCTAGCTTCAACTGTGTTCTGCCTACAAGGTTTTCCTATTAACTGATACTACAACTTTGACCTTGGAAAACCATGGGCATCTTCCTCTCATCAAGGTGATCAAATGTACCAGGTTTAAAAATCCTGCAGACTACGGTTCATTTTCATTTTGCCTACAAGGTCCAGACAGACGGCAGACAGACAGACGGACGACGGTCTTCAGCAGGCGTATAAAATTGGACATGACCATAGAAAGTGAGGGAATAAGAAAACAGAAAAGAGCTCGGACAGAACTCGTTAGTCCTAACAAGTTCCTATCCTCATTTTGCTACATGATAATTAACGCATCTTTCTTTAGTAGTTTGACTCAACCTGTATTAATTCTTTTTAAAAAGTGATTGTAACTCTAATTGAATAAATACTTCACATGAATGGAATGTTCGACGTCACCAAATCTACTTCTCTTTGCAAAATAACCCGTTATTTTCTTCATGGCTTATACTACAGGTTAACAAGAAGTGGGGAATTGGGAAATCCCTACTTCCGTTTTTTACCACATGTGTTACAGTGCGAAATATGAATTGCAGAAAAACATCAAACAAGCATAATTAATGTTCTTGACATGTGTTATTTGTTCATTTTAAAATTATTGCACTTGATCTCTGATCGTGACATTTGTATTTTTATATTGATATAACACAGGTTTATTTATCTTGCTATAGAAAGCACTGAAGTAGGTGCCAATTTTGCACAAACTAGGAGTGAGAAATTGCCAGTCTCCAGCTCTTAATGAAAGTTCTGCAAGAAGTGTATGAAGTACATGTATCTACCTTTGGAAATAATTGCATGCTGCTCCTTAAGTTAAGATAAATCATTGATTCAAAATATTCATTTTCAAATTCTAAAACCCATATCGTACACGTATGTATGACTATGATATGCCTTTAGATTCGACTACATACACTCAGTTGGTAGTGAGTACATGTACTAGCAGTTTGGATCTGATGATGTGTGGCCTGTTACATTAATCATTGTATCGTAGTGTTCCTGTATCGTGACATATTATCAATTAGGGAATGACTACTTTCTTTTCTTGTGTCAATGGCTGTCATTGAATTAAACCTACTCCTTGTCTGGATTTTTTTTTTCACTTACCGTGGCTGTTGGAATTTCCCCAAAGCTTCTCAACGCCCCCACTCAATTGGTTAATCACTTTTGAGATGATGATTTCCTTTAAATTGGACATGGATTCCAGACACATCAGCCCTTTTAGTTTCTATTTGCTAAAAAAGTCCCTGACTTCACCGATTTTATAGCATAATTATCAAAGAGTTCCGTATAGTTCTATTTTTCCTTACATGGGAACAGATATCAAAATGTCCATTTTCCATGATCTAATTAATCACTGCTACCAATCCACAGATTAATCATTTGGCATCACACCTTTTCTTAAGGTATCCATACTTTAATAGAAATTCGGGTACATGTGTTATAATCTAAACTATTCAATGAACGTAGATTTGCAGATGTATCTTCCATGCAATTTATCATCAATATAGTAACAGAATCTTTGAAATAATGATAAGAATTTCCATAGCAAAGCGAAATTAGGCGATGCTAGATTCCCCGTGTATATTTAGGAATTTACAGTATAAACATTCAAAAATATTATCATTCTTGAAACGTTTTGACCTCCTTTGTGGAAAATGTTTCTGGTTTTGTCCATTTCTCTCTGAGACCAACATGCACTTCATTGTTTTCCCTTGTATATGTAATTAAAATCTTTAGCATTTTGTGTTAAATTTATTTTGGTATTTCATGACACTTGATATGTATTTGTATTGTCATGGCAATTGCTATTATTGCATTTCATCGAACATATCTTGTGCTTGGTCCTAATCTATAAATAAATAAGTATTCATGAATTACTAAAACATAATTATATTGATTAGAACAAGAAAGCAGACAGATGTAGTTGTGCTGATATTATGCATTACATTTCCTTTAAGATTGAAAATCAATTTTTGAAATGTTCATAAGCATGTCACCGTGTTTGGAAAACTCATTGAATTCGACTGAATGTAAATATTTCTTTATTTCATCTCCAGCCTATCAACAGAAAGATAAATTAACATCCTGGAATAAGCTGATGGTGTGTGTATATATAGATGCTTTATAAGAGAGCGTGCCAGTGATAAGTCTACCAGAAGCCCTCAGGATTACATAACAGAGAATGAACAGGCACATCTTCATACTTCTAACCCAAGCTGTGTTAGTGGTCAGAGTTTCAGGAAAATTATGGTATGTTATTTTTAAAATTTAATGTTGATACACTTAAAATTGATATGATATTGTTTTAATTTCTTATAAATGAGTAATACCAGGTGTAAATGATAAATGTCTAATGTTTCAATCTATTGTTGTGTACAGTAATGCTGTGTGTGAAATTGTGTTAGACAAAATAATAATTGGGATTATTAAGATATTTAATATGAAATTCCAATGGACACGAACTGTGCTCCTATGTTAGCTGACCTGTTATCATATTCTTATGAGACATAATTTATTCAAAAACCTCTATATGAGAAGAACTCGACATTTTGATATATAAAAGACGTTCTCTCTATCAACAATAACCGTAGTCATTCATATGTCGATTCGAACAAGAAAAGATATTTTTGCTGTGGCCTTCAATTCAACATTTAGATATATCGACGACGTATTATCTATTAGCAATAATAATTTTCATTCATATATTGATTCGATATATCCCAGTTAACTCGAAATAGAATACACCAAAGAGTCCTCCGCATCTGCTTCGTACGTAGATATTTTATTGAAAATAGACATCAACGGCAAACTAACCACTCAACTTTATGACAACCGGGTGATTTGAGCTTCTAAATCGTCAACTTTCTATTTTCATGTAGAATTATTCCATTATCATGAGGAGCTTGTTCTGCATATGATCAGTTTCTTAATCGTAGTAGGCTACTGATAAACAAGTTGATGTTACAGGGGTTAATACAGTTGCGTTTAAATTAAGTATTTTGCAAATTCTATAGTCGTTCTAATGATCTAGTTTGCCAATGCAACCCCTTATTGGGTTAAATGTTGTCTGACGTGTTTCATACCAATTGTTAGGCCGTTCTTGGCACATTCATTCTGACTAAGGATTACTCCGTTTACCTGATCAAGATATAGGACTAATGGTGGGTTTAACTGGTCGGCATGGGATGCTTACTCCTCCTGGGAACCTGATCCCACTTTTGGTATATCCAGTGGTCTGTGTTTGCCCAACTCTCTACTTTGTATTCCTGAAAGGAATTATGAGATTGATCACTGTTCGTTATCTTCACCTTATCTATAAAGGGTTTAGAGCATATACTCTGTAAAATTTAGAAAACTAACTATAGTATAGTTTTCTGATAATTCTGTACATTCTTAGTAGGTGTCCAGGTCATTCTATTCATTCTTGAAACAAAAGAAAATGATTTTAACATAAGTTTGCTTGGGAATTGTTTATTTTCATAATGGATTTTCTCAAAAGTCTTAAAATCGAAGAAACCGTTAACGACGTAAATACCTAGACTATACTACTACTGTATACAGGGAAATAACACCCCCCCCCTGCTTTACTTTCGCCCATTCGTCTTTATTATCAGTGGGCGAATTTAAGACTGGGCGAAAATTTTTCTCTCGTATCTCTCTTTTACCACAATTGTGTCTGGGCAAATTGAAAACGAAGCGAAACTGTCCGCAAGTGTAGAAAAGCGAAAATGACACAGGGCGAAAATAACCCGTATACAGTATTTAGTACAGTACCTATTTTGTCTTCAGTCACTTAGTTATGGCTTCAACAGTTCTTTTACAAAGTTCTTATGAAGTCTTGTTTTCCAAATCATATGATTCAAAAGTGTCCTCAGATAAAAATTTAACCAAGGTTCTTCATAAATTAGAATTTTTGTTTTTAGTAATCACAGGAACATAAATATTGTCGGCAGAATTGTATTCGGAGAAGCCAGAAGGGAATCCATGATGGGACAGCTGAATGTGGCTTACAGTATTGTCAACCGATTAGGTCACCCAAGTTATCCGGACACCCTCGACGAAGTAGTCGATGAGAAAACAAATAACGGAAGTTACCAATATGAAACTTTAAATAATGACATTGATACGCAAGCTTGGAACTACGCAAAGCAGACAGGCACAGATGAATACGATAACGCCCACGCTGTTTCTTATGACGCTCTATGCAGTCGGAAGATCGATACGATAAGTTGCGCAACAGATTATTGCGCATTTGATCCATGCAACGCAACAAATTCTATTATGGGAGGGACAGCCACCAGGAAAATGAAGATTGGAAAGCGTTACTTTGTTTGCCGAGAGCCCGCTTATTAATAAAATAATTCTTAGATCTTTGAAACTGTCATTGTTTGTCTCAGATCTTTTCTGTGAGAAAAATCTAATTTATTCTATAGAAACAGTGTTTCTATGTTTCACATATTTCCAACATACAAATAACATTGCTACTAAGTCTTGTGTAGTATTTTTAGGAACCTTCTGCATAAAAAAAAAACCGATTTAGAAAACAATCCTGCTCGCTGTTCGTAAGTTTGAGCATGGATTGTGATCTTTGAAGTAACGAGTCCAATCTTCCAGTACTAAACGAAACTAAAATTAAATGAAGTTCTCAAACAAAATTGTACAAAAGTCGCAGATGTATCGAATGAAATCTTCAATTTAAGTGGCGATGAATAGAAAGGAAAGTTTTTGATCGAGTACTGGTAGTGAGATCAGGATTTACCTGCAGATCGAAGTATCAACATGTCATAAAAAAATTATGTTTACGGTGTGACCGTTGATATCAGCGAAGACCCATAACATTTTACAACACGACTTTAGGCGATTCATTTAACGCGGGAAATATAACGCAGTTGATGTAAATAGTGCATTGTAACGTCATGATTACCTGCGATTGTTTTTCTTTCAATCCTTGCAATTATTCACGACAAAACGTACGAAGGTATGGGAAAGCTTGTCTGGAATTTAAAATCATTTGTGGTACTTTCCAAGCTATTTATTTGATTTATCTACGACAAACCCGTAGATAAATCACATAAATAGTGCGGGAGCCTTTCAGATTTTGGAACGTAGTTCGCAGTTCACTATTCGCAATTCAATAGTGAACTGCATTCCAGAACGCAGTTCGCAATTCAAATTTCTATATGCACAAAACAACACCACACTGGAATTATAAGGATGGGGTGCCAGTTACCAACCCCAAACACTGTGAAGAAATGGTGATGGTAATTTCTCTAGTTACGGAGATCCGCCCCTCCAATTTTTATGCATAACACATTACACTTAGTGAATAAACATCGGGTTCGGAATCATCGAAGACCCCTACCCAGGGGAATGAAATTTTTATGGTAGGGTGTTAGTGGTCCTCTCCCACCACTGTGAAGAAATGGTGATGTTACTCTCTTTAGTTATGGAGATCCGCTCCTCAGACATTTTTAAATAACGCATTACACTTAGTGAATAAACATCGGGTTCGGAATTATCGAAGACCCCTACCCCGGGGACTGAAATTTTGGTGGTAGGGTATTAGTGGTCCTCTCCCACCACTGTGAAGAAATGGTGATGTTAAACTCTCTAGTTACGGAGATCCGCCCCTCCAATTTTTATGCATAACGCATTACACCTAGTGAATAAACATCGGGTTCCGAATCATCGAAGATCCCTACCCAGGGGACTGATATTTTTGTGGTAGGGTATTAGTAGTCCTCTGCCACCACTGTGAAGAAATGGTGATGTTAAACTCTCTAGTTACGGAGATCCGCCCCTCCAATGTTTATGCATAATGCATAACACTTAGTGAATAAACATCGGGTTCGGAATCATCGAAGACCCCTACCCCGGGGACTGAATTTTTTGTAGTAGGGTATTAATGGTCTTCTCACACCACTGTGAAGAAATGGTGATGTTACTCTCTTTAGTTATGGAGATCCGCTCCTCAGACATTTTTAAATAACGCATTACACTTAGTGAATAAACATCGGGTTCGGAATTATCGAAGACCCCTACCCCAGGGACTGAAATTTTTGTGGTAGGGTATTAGTGGTCCTCTCCCACCACTGTGAAGAAATGGTGATGTTACTCTCTCTAGTTACGGAGATCCGCCCCTCCAATTTTTATGCATAACGCATTACAATTAGTGAATAAACATCGGGTTCGGAATTAACGAAGACCCCTACCCCGGGGACTGAATTTTTTTGTGGTAGGGTATCAGTGGTCCTCTCCCACCACTGTGAAGAAATGGTGATGTTATTTTCTCTAGTTACGGAGATCCGCCCATCCAATTGTTATGCATAACGCATTACAATTAGTGAATAAACATCGGGTTCGGAATTATCGAAGACCCCTACCCCGGGGACTGAAATTTTTATGGTAGGGTGTTAGTGGTCCTCTCCCACCACTGTGAAGAAATTGTGATGTTACTCTCTCTAGTTACGGAGATCCGCCCCTCCATGTTTTATGCATAACGCATTACACCTAGTGAATAAATACCGGGTTCGGAATTGTCGAAGACCCCTACCCCGGGGACTGAAATTTTTGTGGTAGGGTATTAGTGGTCCTCTCCCACCACTGTGAAGAAATGGTGATGTTACTCTCTCTAGTTACGGAGATCCGCCCATTCAATTTTTATGCATAACGCATTACAATTAGTGAATAAACCGATAAGGCGTGTAAACTTATTTAATCTTACATCAAAGTAATTTTAAGTTGTTGGAAAAAGAACGGTATAAAACATGCACAATAAAATAATTTTGTTAGACTTTGCTCTGAAAGACCTCTGCTACATGTATGTAAAGATAGCACGAAATTCCTTGTTCATGACATCATCACGACAGACAGGACAGACATGTTACTTTAAGGAAGTCGCGTCCATATAAGATGTTAGGAAATCTTCGGTGTAGAATATCGTCACCAAAGACTTTGATATGAGTCGTGTATGTGCAAGGTAGGTGCCGATACTCTAATCAGATGACAATAAAAAGAAGAATGCAGACGAGTAAGACGTTAGAAAAATAAAGGAAATCAGGAATCGCGACGTTACATGTACAAAAACGTCGATGTCTTCAGCGTCAGACTGGGCCATGCGGCTTGCATACGCATAGTAAATATACTGATAACTTTTGTAAACGAATATGCATTGTGATAATTTTTACACATTTAAAGTATTTTGGTCTATATTAAAATGTTATACATTCCTACTATTGTCGGCATTATTTAGAAGAGAAAAAACCCAGAAATATGGCCCCCCCCATATATATATACTTTTTAACTTTGACAGGTTGCATACATCCAAGAGGGTTACTTGATTTTAGTAGACACACTCAAAGCATTTGGGGAGGAAGTAGCGGCAATTGTGAGGTGCATCAACAATGTAAAATCTTCAACAAACTAACAAATTGTCTTTTCAGACGATTTCTTTTTCGACATAAAATTATATCCATACGGAACAAATTGATGGAACAGGTTTGTTGACTTTATTGTAAGTCTGATTCACAATTGCTCCTCTTTACTAAATTTCGGATTTTATTATTTTTTTGTTCATGTATTTCATAATGTATTTTCTTCACCTTTTAATTAACGAAACGCTTGTTTTATTTATCTTTTCCAGAAAATAAAACCTCCTGTAGGCCATATGGATCATTTTGGTCCATATATTCTTCATGTGGCAAAGAATGCGATGTTGCGTAGGCCACACATGACGAAATGGGTAATGATACATTTGAATTTACCAATGATTGACTTAAAATCAAACGAATGTTTGGATCATCCTACGGATTAAAATATACTATGAAATTGTCTTGGAGATTATTTTAAAAGATTGTTTTGTTCTGGTATTCCTTGGGGTTGTTTTTTGTAACCATTTCGTATTTATTCCATCAATATCTATTTAATTTGGTCTTAATAAGAACAATTGCGACTGTCGATTATGATTTTGTTCATTTTAATATAATTCATACAATTTTAAATTGCTGAGGAAATATCGTTCTACCAAATTTTAAAGATCTCAATCTACATGATATATCGAACAATATGTTATTTGCTTTTTCAGACAGATATGCGTCTCATTCGAAAGGAAATCAGAAATGAAATGATGTCAGGACAAATTTCAGAGAAATAAAATGTGAAATCTACACGACTACTTTTTTATATCAACAATATTAATGCACAAAATGAATGGGATTGGGAAGCAGGCACAGCCTTTTATAGTCCTCTCCCTAGACACACGGCCACTTAAATCGTCATTACTTTTATTAGATTGCAACATAATGCTTCAATTAAATTAAAAAGGTATAAATGAAACTAACCTGAATTAGCCAATGTCATCATCAAAGATATGCGTAGACAGATAGACAGACAAATAGATATACGGTATGTACAAATAGGTAGGAAGATATATAGATGATAGATATGGAAAAACAGAGGGATACATCAAAGTAAAATTCACATCTAATAATTATTATACATGTAACAACAGTACCGCAAACGATACATGTAAAACATACGCCCGTTAGACGTTCAGTGCAATATCTGTACCCATGATGAGAAAAAGTCCAGAAAAGTATTTGACCTAATTTTAGCCATAACGTAGGTCCTGGTGTACCAATAGAGTTTAAATTTGAACTGATTATGTATTTCCAAAGAAGGAGGTTGTGACAAAATTCCAGGACAATACCTGTATTCATACTGACAAAACTTCATCATCATTAATGATACTATGACCTTAACCTTTGACATTGACAAACAATAGGCATCCTCTGCTTGGCATAAAGTATATTTTTACATTCCTAGCCCCGACGGTTCAGTCTGTATTCTGCCTACAAGGTTTTCCTATTAATTTATACTACAACCTTGACCTCTGACTTTGAAAAAGAATAGGCATCTTCCTCTCATCATAGTGATCAAATGTACCAAGTTGTAAAATCATGGAGCTTATAATTCATTATGCATTTTGCCTACAATATATGGACGGAAAGACGGACGACGCTATACCATAACACTTTTCTGGACTTCTCATCATGGATACAATTATTGCACTGACGGTCTATCGGGCGTATTTTGTATCGTTTGCGGTACTAAGGTCTAGCGGGTGTGTAAAAATTTGAGGGTCGTATCTCCGTAACTGGTTATAGTACCATCACCATTTCTTCACAGTGGTGGGAGAAGACCACTAATACCCTACCACAAAAATATCAGTCCCCTGGGTAAGGGTCATCGATGATTCCGAACCCGATGTTTATTCACTAAGTGAAATGCGTAGTGCATAAAAATTGGAGGGGCGGATCTCCGTAACTAGAGAGAGTAACATCACCATTTCTTCACAGTTGTGGGAGAGGACTACTAATACCCTACCACCAAAATTTCAGTCCCCGGGGTAGGGGTCTTCGATAATTCCGAACCCGATGTTTATTCACTAAGTGTAATGCGTTATTTAAAAATGTCTGAGGAGCGGATCTCCATAACTAAAGAGAGTAACATCACCATTTCTTCACAGTGGTGGGAGAGGACCACTAACACCCTACCATAAAAATTTCAGTCCCCTGGGTAGGGGTCTTCGATGATTCCGAACCCGATGTTTATTCACTAAGTGTAATGCGTTATGCATAAAAATTGGAGGGGCGGATCTCCGTAACTAGAGAGATTACCATCACCATTTCTTCACAGTGTTTGGGGTTGGTAACTGGCACCCATCCTTACAATTCCAGTGTGGTGTTGTTTTGTGTATATAGAAATTTGAAAGTACAAATCACAGATTCATTTCGCACAGATGATAAAAATTTCCGTGCATTTTATTTTTATACAATCTATTGATGTGTGACTTCGAGCATAATTGTTTCATCACAAACATGTCCGTGATTTGTATGCAATTTTGCCTTCATTACATTATAAACATGCGAAATTTACAGACGGAAGACATATATTCTGCCGTCCATTAACTACTGCTTGACTATTTGGGGTAATACATCCAAACTTGGTATGGAAAGAATATTTAAGTTACAAAAAAGAGCTGAAAGAATAATTCTGGATGCAAGTCCAGATTCCTCTTCTAAACCATTGTTTGAGAAACTTGATTGGCTGACAGTTTATGAGCTAATTGATTTACACAAATATATTTTATTATCTAATATTTTTCGCGGTTTGACTCCCGATTATCTTGGTGATTTATTTGAATTTCAATCCTCTGCTTCTTATCGTCTGCGTTCTGAATCCAATCACGATCTTTGATTGCCAAAGTTTAACACGCAATTAATCAAGTCCTCTTTACAATACTCGTGTGAACCTGTGGAACTACCACAATGCATAAGGCTCTCTCAGTCTCAACATATTTTTAAAAATAATGTAGAGAAATACATTATCAGCTGCCGTACCACTCTTTAAGCATGATTTTTTTCTTCTCGTATATAAATTCGATGCACATAATGCATTCATCTTTTAATCGCAATCTGGAATATTAAATTTTGTGATTATTTGTCACGGATATTCAATTATATTAAGTGATTGAATCTTGTTACATAACCTTGTGTTCATGTATTTGAGACTCTGTTTTAAGTGACCATTATTGTATATAATTGTATGTATCAAATGGAAGGCCCCGGGGAAGAATAGTGCGTGCACTTATCAGGTCACCTTCTTGAAATAAACTATTATTATTGTTATTATATTTCTTTCATAACACAAGTATTTTATCGTTATTTTACATAAATTCTTCAATTTATAGAATTTCCGTAAACTTTGGTAGCTGTGAGTCCGTGACTGAAAACACACACACACAACCACACACACATTCTCTCTCTCTCTCTCTCTCTCTCTCTCTCTCTCTCTCTCTCTCCTCTATTTCATCATGCATGCAATAAGAAATTGGACATGACCCACGCTTGGGGACAGCCACTTATACTTGCACCACCATCCCACTTCACACCATAGAAAGCGAAGGAATAAGAAAACAGAAAAGAGCTCGGACAGAACTCGTTAGTCCTAACAAGTTCCTATCCTCATTTTGCTACATGATAATTAACGCATCTTTCTTTAGTAGTTTGACTCAACCTGTATTAATTCTTTTTAAAAAGTGATTGTAACTCTAATTGAATAAATACTTCACATGAATGGAATGTTCGACGTCACCAAATCTACTTCTCTTTGCAAAATAACCCGTTATTTTCTTCATGGCTTATACTACAGGTTAACAAGAAGTGGGGAATTGGGAAATCCCTACTTCCGTTTTTTACCACATGTGTTACAGTGCGAAATATGAATTGCAGAAAAACATCAAACAAGCATAATTAATGTTCTTGACATGTGTTATTTGTTCATTTTAAAATTATTGTACTTGATCTCTGATCGTGACATTTGTATTTTTATATTGATATAACACAGGTTTATTTATCTTGCTATAGAAAGCACTGAAGTAGGTGCCAATTTTGCACAAACTAGGAGTGAGAAATTGCCAGTCTCCAGCTCTTAATGAAAGTTCTGCAAGAAGTGTATGAAGTACATGTATCTACCTTTGGAAATAATTGCATGCTGCTCCTTAAGTTAAGATAAATCATTGATTCAAAATATTCATTTTCAAATTCTAAAACCCATATCGTACACGTATGTATGACTATGATATGCCTTTAGATTCGACTACATACACTCAGTTGGTAGTGAGTACATGTACTAGCAGTTTGGATCTGATGATGTGTGGCCTGTTACATTAATCATTGTATCGTAGTGTTCCTGTATCGTGACATATTATCAATTAGGGAATGACTACTTTCTTTTCTTGTGTCAATGGCTGTCATTGAATTAAACCTACTCCTTGTCTGGATTTTTTTTTTCACTTACCGTGGCTGTTGGAATTTCCCCAAAGCTTCTCAACGCCCCCACTCAATTGGTTAATCACTTTTGAGATGATGATTTCCTTTAAATTGGACATGGATTCCAGACACATCAGCCCTTTTAGTTTCTATTTGCTAAAAAAGTCCCTGACTTCACCGATTTTATAGCATAATTATCAAAGAGTTCCGTATAGTTCTATTTTTCCTTACATGGGAACAGATATCAAAATGTCCATTTTCCATGATCTAATTAATCACTGCTACCAATCCACAGATTAATCATTTGGCATCACACCTTTTCTTAAGGTATCCATACTTTAATAGAAATTCGGGTACATGTGTTATAATCTAAACTATTCAATGAACGTAGATTTGCAGATGTATCTTCCATGCAATTTATCATCAATATAGTAACAGAATCTTTGAAATAATGATAAGAATTTCCATAGCAAAGCGAAATTAGGCGATGCTAGATTCCCCGTGTATATTTAGGAATTTACAGTATAAACATTCAAAAATATTATCATTCTTGAAACGTTTTGACCTCCTTTGTGGAAAATGTTTCTGGTTTTGTCCATTTCTCTCTGAGACCAACATGCACTTCATTGTTTTCCCTTGTATATGTAATTAAAATCTTTAGCATTTTGTGTTAAATTTATTTTGGTATTTCATGACACTTGATATGTATTTGTATTGTCATGGCAATTGCTATTATTGCATTTCATCGAACATATCTTGTGCTTGGTCCTAATCTATAAATAAATAAGTATTCATGAATTACTAAAACATAATTATATTGATTAGAACAAGAAAGCAGACAGATGTAGTTGTGCTGATATTATGCATTACATTTCCTTTAAGATTGAAAATCAATTTTTGAAATGTTCATAAGCATGTCACCGTGTTTGGAAAACTCATTGAATTCGACTGAATGTAAATATTTCTTTATTTCATCTCCAGCCTATCAACAGAAAGATAAATTAACATCCTGGAATAAGCTGAAGGTGTGTGTATATATAGATGCTTTATAAGAGAGCGTGCCAGTGATAAGTCTACCAGAAGCCCTCAGGATTACATAACAGAGAATGAACAGACACATCTTCATACTTCTAACCCAAGCTGTGTTAGTGGTCATAGTTTCAGGAACATTGTGGTAATGTTATTTTTAAAATTCAATATTGATACACTTACAATTGATATGATATTATTTTAATTTCTTAAAGATGAGTGATATCAGGTGTAAATGAAATGATAAACGTCTATTGTTGCATGCATCCCCCCATGTGGCGCCGATTCATAGATAAGTCTGCGTACAGTAATGCTGCGTGTGAAATTGTGTTAGACAAAACAATCATTGGGATTAATGAATTTCCAATGGACACGAATTGTGCTCCTTTGGTCCCTAACCTGTCTTCATATTCATATGAGACAGAATTTATTCAAAAGCCTCTACGTGAGAAGAACTCAACATTTAGATATATCGAAGACGTTGTGTGTATCAACAATAATCATTTTCATTCATATATCGTCAACTTCCCATATTTATGTAGCAATATTCCATTATCACCTGTATATGGTATATATATATCTCAACTGATTTGATACGCAAGAGTTTGTTCTACGTGTGGTCAGTATTTTAATCGAGGCAGGCTACTGACAAACAAGTTGATGGTGCAGGGGTTTCAACAGTCTCGTTTAAACTCAGCATTTTGCAAATTCTATGATCGTTATAACGATCCACTTTGTCGATACAACCTTTCATAGGGCCAAATGCTGTCTAACGTGTTTCATACCGTTTGTTATGCCATTCTTGGGACGCTGATTATGACTACGAATAACTGTAGTACCCAGTAAATCCTAGAAAGGAACGTAATGATTTAATATTTTTAGGGACTGTCCAGGTTTTCAAAGCCGATATCTTTTCAGGATCCGATTGAATACCATTTTCTAAGACAACATGTCCCAAATATTTTACTTCCGATTTGAAAAACTCGCACTTGGAGGGTTTTAATTTCAAATTGTGTTTTTCTAATCTAGTGAATACACCCTCTAATCTCTATAAATGTTCTTCAAATGTAGATGAAAAGACAAGAATGTCATCCAAAAATATCAAACACTCTTTAAGATTCATTTCACCCATACAAGTCGCCATCAATCGCTGAAACGTAGCATTGGTTAATCCAAAAGCCATGCGATTACATATCCTAAAGGACCTAATGGAAAAGTTGTTTTATGCTTATCTTCCTCTTTGATCTCAACTTGCCAATAACCAGATCGAAGATCTAACTTTGAAAAATACTTACTTCCCAAAAAGAGTAGCTATTGTCTCATCCACTCTAGGAAGATTGTAAGCATCTTTAATGGTTCTGTTATTTAGTTTTCGCAAGTCTATACAAAACCAAAGAGAACCGTCAGTTTTTCTAGCAAGTACCACATTCGAACAATATGGACTTTTAGATTCTCTAATTGCTCCGGCCTCTAGCATATCTTTAAAATGTTGCCTTACCTCTTCATACATTGCAGGGGGTATTCTCCTGTTTTGCAGGGGGTATTCTCCTGTTCGTATCATATATGAATAGCAATGTCTTAAACACTTCAGGTGTTAATCACAATACTTGTCTCAATAGTTCAAGTGAACATATGAGGTCAGGTGATTTAGGGACAATATATACTTTTAGTGTTGATGATAGTAGACCCTCACTACAGCAAGAAACATTTTCTTCTGTTGAACTTCAGGATAGCTCTAACACAAATTCTTTTGCGATTATTCGAACGTAAAGATAGATAATCCGTCAAGAATTAGTGAGTCGAGCCGGTCTACATTCAGTCCACAAATCCGTCGCTCAGATCGCGTACGAAAACCTCCAGAGTGGGTTGTAGGTGAACAAACTGCGCAAGTATGGTATGTTTAGGGGATAATGTCACAGGATGAAACAGTCTAGATAGTTTTAGGATATTTCGTACTTATTCATATGATTAGTTAGGAAATTAGCTTAATCTATTTTAAGTGAATTAATCATATAATTTTTCAGACCAGTATCTGATCTAATTTTATTTATGACATTACAATGTGCACTAAAACTGATTATCGTGCATGTTGCGACCATGAGTATTTATATGTTGCAGCTTCTGTTATTTGATCTTCTTATTTACAGAAGAGGATTCCTTTCCAGATCAGTTGCATTAGTATCATTATCAATATTGATATTTAATTGAATTTTATTATAGTCTTGAGTTCTGTTTTTAGAATTGTCAGGAGACATTTTCTCTAAGAGGGGGAGAATGTCAAAGGATGAAATAATTCATATTTAACATATTAAAATAATTTCATTACGTTACTCATTTCATCGTAAGTCGTATCATTTCATTCATATCCATGGGGATGAACGCTGATTGGTAGAGAGAGGAGTGTGAAAGGTCAGTATGGTTTGTGTATCTTGTGAGTTGTTTTACTGGTTTGGTGCTATATAAGCAAGATTCGCGCCAATTCCAGAAACTAACCCAGCAACTCCCCTACCCGGACTGAGTGACGATATCATTTATATATATCGTCAGATCAAAGAAACTAAGTTTTACAACAGTTTCTATTCTTCCGAGTTTTCGGTAAGAGTTTGAATTTACTCTATTGGTAAATATTTATCTATTACATTTTATAAATATTTTGAAATCATTATTTTAATATAACTAAAAGTGTGAATGATAGAGTGAGAGAGAACTTAATTATTTTACAGATTTTTAGATCATCCTCCAGAATTAGGATATAATAATAAAGAACTTTATGAACCCAAACCACCAGTGTGTTTTCAATAAAGTTCTTATTATATATATTATCTCGTTTGTCCCCAGTCACTTAGTTATGTCTTTAATAGTTCTTTTATAAAGTTTTCAAATCATATGATTCAGAGAGCATCCTCAGATTCCAATTTAACCAAGTTCATAAACTAGAATTTTTGTTTTTAGTAATGACAGGAATATTCAGACTGTCGGCAGAGTTGTTTTCGGAGAAGCCAGAGGGGAATCGATAATGGAACAGCTGGCTGTGGCTTACAGCATTGTCAACCGCGTAAATCACGAGGGATATCCGAACAGCCTCGACGAAGTAGTCAATCAGAAAACAAATAGCGGAAGGTACCAATATGAAACTTTGAATCTTTACAATGACAAGCTAGGTTGGAACTATGCAAAGAAGGCAAACAACTTTGAATACAAGTACGCCATCGAAGCTTCTCTTAACGCTTTATGCAGTCGGGAGGTCGACATCACAAGTTGCGTAACAAGTTTTTGTGACCGTGATCCATGTTACGCAACAAGTCACCATTATTGGTCCACAATTACCAGGAGCATGAGGATTGGAAAACATTTCTTTGTTTGCCAAAGGCACAGTCAACCGCGGTAAGATATCATTTGTAGATGTTTGAAACTGTCATGATTCTTATCTGATCGGCTCTGTAAGATAAAGTTCATTTGTCCTATAAGAATAATGTCTTTATCTTTCACAGATTTCAAAATGCAAATAATCCCATGGGGATCCGGGTTAGAATTGGTCCTCAGTACCCTTTGCTTGTCGTAAGAGGCGACTAAATGGTCCTTCGGGTGAGACCGCAAAAACCGAGTTCCCGTGTCACAGCAGGTGTGGCACGATAAAGCTCAATGGCCATAAGCGCCGAGCATAGGCCTAAATTTTGCAGCCCTTCACCGGCAGTGGTGACGTCTCCATATTAGTGAAATATTTTCGAGAGGGACGTTAAACAATATTCAATCAATCAATCAAAATGCAAATGAACATTGTTATGCCTTGTGCTGCACTTCTAATAACCTTCTTCATAAAAATGCCCGATTTAAAGAACAACCCTACTTCCTTTTCCTAATTTTGAGTATGGATTGTTATATCTATGACGAAATTAGTCTAATCATCAAAGAACAGTATGAAACTAAGCTAAAATTATATGAAATTCTCAATCAAAATTGTACAAAAGTCACAGATGTATCGAATGAAATCTTCAATTTAAGTGACGATGAATAGAAAGGAATATTTTTGATCGAGTACTGGTAGTGAGATCAGGATTTACCGGCAGATCGAAGTATTAACATGTCATACAATTATAAGTCTACGATTTGAATTCCTGTTAATTTACATTTTGAATTAGAAACACGTCATTATTGGTTTATTGCTTCCGGTTGCTATCTTGCTACCTCATGTAATTGCTAGCAATGCCTAATAATTATATCTGATCTCCTTTTACACGTACGCTCAAACAGAAGGACTATGTAATGATAAAAAATTAACACCTAACATAAAACAAAAATCATTATGTGGTAGCAGTATCTCTAATTTCCATATCATGGCTTTTGCACATTGTCCTCCGACGTTGTTGCTATTCAATTTAGAAATCAACCATTGTTATTTATGCCTACCAGTATACATCAAATAATAGGAAAGGGAAATATGGAATGGAATTTGCATGTACATGTAGATTAAAGGATGAAGAATTTTTATCATTTTTCTCAGTACTAATCACCCTTGCCAAGTTACCTTAGGTCAAGGTCATGGCACACCATCTGGCCAAAGCAATCATCTTGCCTGTATGCCGGTATGGTAAGGTCTCGGAGAGATTTAAGTGGTAAAATCACGGATGTTTCATCTTTGGCCGATATGTATTGTAATGGGCCAAATTAAGTCCTATGAAGTTATTCCTGTAATTTTTATATGGCTATTCTGTTACCTCCCTTGAATTGGTAAACCTATTCTCGCATGACGTCTAAAAATAGCACAGGACAAGTCCTTAATAAAATCATAAAAAGTAACACAGTACCCCGAATGTTTTGATTGATGTTTTCCGCCACACTCAACAATTTTTCAGTTATCTGGTGGCGCCCAGTTTTTATTGGTGGAGGAGAGAACCCAGATACAATCTACCTGGGAAGAGACCACTGACCTTCCGAAAGTAAACTTCCAAACTTCCTCATTTACCGGCGCGAGCGGGATTCGAACCCGCGCCGACAGAGGTGAGAGGCCGCGTGATTTTGAGCGCGATGCTCTAACCACTCGGCGACGGATGTCCTCTCCGAATGTTTCGAATCAATGTATCTTTAATAAAAATGAGTTGACAAATACAATAAATTCTAGTTTAAGATAATAACTCTTGAATATCTGACTACCATTTTCGCTTCTACATTCGCCGTTTTAGTGTAGATATATCGATATGTTACACACTCGCACGATTCTATTAGTATAGGCACAAATCTTTAAGTATGACTATAGAAATATATGCCAATTAAATCTGTTTTGATATGCGGGATAGTGTGTTTCTGTTGCATTCATTTTATCCCGACTCATTCGACAAAAAATAATAATAGTTTACATCGTTCAGAAGATCCCGTATTTCTAAGGGAAACAACTCCAATCGAACTTACATTCTATGCCACATTTTTGAATACCATGTAATACGCATGGTTTTCATTTCTTTTTTAGACCATACAACTTTTAATCGATCTCTCCGATTAACAACTATATTATGTACTTCAAAACGATATGTGGAGGTCTACAGTATCTACAGTCTACTTCAGAATTTTCGTTCAGCGTGGGATTCTAGTGGTTTTTAAGTCGAAAGAAATAAAAACCATCAATTCATTGTGTGTTCTTCAATTCAGTTATTATGACGAGTTATAATATTTAAGTATTGAAAAGAAAATTCAGAAAACAAGATTTTATCTCCTATAACAAAGTAATATTGTAACGGCAAATTGGAAAAGAGTTGTCTTCAGTTGTAGTGGGAAATTCAGAGTAGTGAGCTTTAGAAACCGTGTTTTCACAGCTGAATAGCTAAAATAAGGGACCTCTCCGATAACGAGGTATATTGTATATGTTAATTAACACCAATATTGCATGCTATAATCACTGGTGGATCTAGAAATATTCTTGTATGGTTGGGGGTGACAA
The DNA here is from genome assembly GCF_947568905.1 of Ostrea edulis. Lineage (NCBI taxonomy): Eukaryota > Metazoa > Mollusca > Bivalvia > Ostreida > Ostreidae > Ostrea > Ostrea edulis. The sequence goes on along the minus strand of NC_079167.1, from coordinate 29,390,446 downwards.
AGCTCTCATAAAAAAAACTAAATTTCGAACATCCTTTCCAAATCCGCCACTGGTCAAATAATTAAATATAAAATATATAAAACACGAAATTGAAGGCGTAACACTTTATTCCATTTGAGCAGGATCGTAAGACTCATAATTCAGGCCTTAATAAAATTACAAAAATATATGTTGAGCACCAAATTAACATGAAATCAAATAATTGAAGATATCTTTAATCGTTTGAAGATATCCTCTATTCACTTGATGCGTGCAAGAATTCATTTATTGACCTCTTCATTTTCAGCCAAGAATTATTGCACGCATTAATTGCATTGTTGCTCTCTTCATATGAATCGATATCAACAATTGAATATGTGCTACAATTCAGTTATAGAGAGCAATAATTCATTTAATGCGCACATTAATTAGATTCATCCTCACAATTGAAATAATGCTATCTTCAATCAAATTGTAGAACCCATCATTTTAATTAATGCGAATGTAATATTTGAATTATTGCTCTCTACAATTGAATGAATATTTTTTTAGAGAGAGTAACCATATATTTATCTTTAATTCAACCTATACACCACTGAATTAATCACTTCTTAATTGAATTCTTGCTAATTGAAATTGATTCATACCTGTGGGTATCCGACGATGGTGACATATTATGATTGTCTTTTTATACTAGGCAGCCTAGTCACAAAAAAGTTGATGTTACAGGGGTTACAGTTTGTGAACTTTCCGTCTGAATACGCTTTAGTACAACAAATTTTGATTGGTCCTTGATTCTTTGTCAAACTATTGTTATAGGTCGAATATTCATTGAATTATTCATGAGACTGGGGTCAATAACCTAACCTCAAATGCAATGCTGTCAGATCTTTCTCCAGGGTAACGATTTGAGAAGATCTGATTTTAATTAAATTGAAACGTCTATTTGAGTAGTTAAGGCATTCCTTATCACATATTCATATCATGTACCACATTTCAGTAAAATTTGGACTCTAGAATCTCTTATTTGAAAACAAAACATCTTTGTTATCATTCCGGAAAACTCGCAAACAATTCATATAACAATTGAGAGCTTGTATCACTCTTTTGATGATGTTTTGACGAAGAAGTTTATGAGATTGATCACTGTTCGTTATCTTCACCTTCCATTAAAAAGAATTTTCGTACAATGAGCTACTTTAAATGGTTTGCCATTTTACAAAACTCCACAAATCTTACCACAACAAGATGTGTTTGTGAAACACAAATGCCCCCAATAATGGCCAATTCCGAAGATGGCCAAGGTCAAAAGGACAAATATCTTGGTACCAGTAGAAAGATCTTGTCACAAAAAATGCTAACGTACAATATGAAAGATCTAATATTTACCATTTAGAAGTTATGACCTATGTAAAAAAAAAAAAAAATTAAAAGTAGGTCAAATGTCAAGGTCCAAAGGTTTAGTACCAACGGAAAGGTCTTCTCACAAGGTATACTCATGTGAAATATCAAAGCTCTATCACTTACTGTTCAAAAAGTTATAAGGTTAAAATTTTCAAAAAGTAGATTAAACTCAAAGGTCAAGGTCATAGGGT